>NC_042971.1:62756199-62978015 GCF_901001165.1 Salmo trutta
GTTTCTAATATCTGGTGTGTTTCTAATGTCTGGTTTGTTTCTAATGTCTGGTGTGTTCTAATATCTGGTGTGTTTCTATGTTTGATGTATTTCTAATATCTGTGTTGTGTTCTATATCGGTTGTTTCTGTCTGGTGTGTTTCTAATATCTGGTGTGTTTTCTGTCTGGTGTGTTTCTAATCTGGTGGTTTCTAATATCTGGTGTGTTTCTAATGTCTTGTTGTTTCTAGTATTGGGGTGTTTCTGTCTGGTGTGTTTCAATATCTGGTGTGTTTCTAATATCTGGTGTGTTTCTAATATCTGGTGTGTTTTTAATGTCTGGTGTTGTTCTAATATCTGGTTTGTTTGTAATATCTGGTGTGTTTCTTATATATGGTGTGTTTCTAATATCTGGTGTGTTCCTAATATCTGGTGTGTTTCTAATGTCTGGTGTATTTCTAATGTCTGGTGTGTTTCTAATGTCTGGTGTGTTTCTAATATCTGGTGTGTTTCTAATATCTGGTGTGTTTCTAATGTCTGGTGTGTTTTTAATATCTGGTATGTTTCTAATATCTGGTGTGTTTCTGTCTGGTGTGTTTCTAATATCTGGTGTGTTACTAATATCTGGTGTGTTTCTGTCTGGTGTGTTTCTAATATCTGGTGTGTTTCTAATATCTGGTGTGTTTCTAATGTCTGGTGTGTTTGTAATATCTGGTGTGTTTCTAATGTCTGGTGTGTTTCTAATGTCTGGTGTGTTTCTAATGTCTGGTGTGTTTCTAATGTCTGGTGTGTTTCTAATGTCTGGTGTATTTCTAATGTCTGGTGTGTTTCTGCCTGGTGTGTTTCTAATATCTGGTGTGTTTCTAATATCTGGTGTGTTTCTAATGTCTGGTGTAGTTATAATTTCTGGTATGTTTCTAATGTCTGGTGTGTTTCTAATATCTGGTGTGTTTTAATATCTGGTGTGTTTTTAATATCTGGTGTGTTTGTAATATCTGGTGTGTTTTCTAATGTCTGGTGTGTTTGTAATATCTGGTGTGTTTCTAATATCTGGTGTGTTTCTAATGTCTGGTGTGTTTCTAATGTCTGGTGTGTTTCTAATATCTGGTGTGTTTCTAATATCTGGTGTGTTTCTAATGTCTGGTGTGTTTCTAATGTCTGGTGTGTTTCTAATGTCTGGTGTGTTTCTAATGTCTGGTGTGTTTCTAATATCTGGTGTGTTTCTAATATCTGGTGTGTTTCTAATGTCTGGTGTATTTCTAATGTCTGGTGTGTTTCTAATATCTGGTGTGTTTCTAATATCTGGTGTGTTTCTAATGTCTGGTGTCTTTCTGTCTGGTGTGTTTCTGTCTGGTGTGTTTCTAATATCTTGTGTGTTTCTAATGTCTGGTGTGTTTCTGTCTGGTCTGTTCTAATATCTGGTGTGTTTCTAATGTCTGGCGTATTTCTATCTTCTGTTGTGTTTCTGTCTTGTGTGTTTCTAATTGATGGTGTGTTTCTGTTTGGTGTGTTTCTAATTGATGGTGTGTTTTCTGTTTGGTGTGTTTCTAATATCTAGTGTGTTTCTAATGTCTGGTTTGTTTCTAATGTCTGGTGTGTTTTCTAATCTGGTGTTTTCTATGTTTGATGTATTTCTAATATCTGGTGTGTTTCTAATATCTGGTGTGTTTCTGTCTGGTGTGTTTCTAATATCTGGTGTGTTTCTGTCTGGTGTGTTTGTAATATCTGGTGTATTTCTAATATCTGGTGTGTTTCTAATGTCTTGTGTGTTTCTAGTATTTGGTGTGTTTCTGTCTGGTGTGTTTCTAATATCTGGTGTGTTTCTAATATCTGGTGTGTTTCTAATATCTGGTGTGTTTTTAATGTCTGGTTGTTTCTAATATCTGGTTTGTTTCTAATTCTGGTGTGTTCTTATATATGGTGTGTTTCTAATATCGGGTGTGTTCCTAATATCTGGTGTGTTTCTAATGTCTGGTGTGTTTCTAATGTCTGGTGTGTTTCTAATGTCTGGTGTGTTTCTAATATCTGGTGTGTTTCTAATATCTGGTGTGTTTCTAATGTCTGGTGTGTTTCTTTCTGGTGTGTTTCTAATATCTTGTGTGTTTCTAATGTCTGGTGTTTTTCTAATATCTGGTGTGTTTCTAATGTCTGGTGTTTCTGTTTGGTGTGTTTCTGTCTGGTGTGTTTCTAATATCTGGTGTGTTTCTAATATCTGGTGTATTTCTAACGTCTGTTGTGTTTCTGTCTGGTGTGTTTTCTAATTGATGGGTGTTTGTCTGTTTGGTGTGTTTCTAATTGATGGTGTGTTTCTGTTTGGTGTGTTTCTAATTTCTGGTGTGTTTCTAATGTCTGGTTTGTTTCTAATGTCTGGTGTGTTTCTAATGTCTGGTGTGTTTCTAATGTCTGGTGTGTTTCTGTCTGGTGTGTTTCTAATATCTGGTGTGTTTCTGATGTCTGGTGTGTTTCTGTCTGGTGTGTTTGTAATATCTGGTGTGTTTCTTTCTGGTGTGTTTCTAATGTCTGGTGTGTTTCTAATATCTGGGGTGTTTTTAATGTCTGGTGTGTTTCTAATATCTGGTGTGTTTATAATATCTGGTTTCTTTCTTTCTGGTGTGTTTCTAATATCTGGTTTGTTTCTTTCTGGTGTGTTTCTAAAATCTGGTGTGTTTCTAATATCTGGTGTGTTTCTAATATCTGGTGTGTTTCTAATATCTGGTGTGTTTCTAATGTCTGGTGTGTTTCTAATATCTGGTGTGTTTCTATCTGGTGTGTTTCTAATATCTGGTGTGTTTCTAATATCTGGTGTGTTTCTAATGTCTAGTGTATTTCTGTCTGGTGTGTTTCTACTATCTGGTGTGTTACTAATATCTGGTGTGTTTCTGTCTGGTGTGTTTCTAATGTCTGGTTTGCTTCAAATATCTGGTGTGTTTCTAATGTCTGGTGTGTTTTTAATATCTGGTATATTTCTAATATCTGGTGTGTTTCTAATGTCTAGTGTATTTCTGTCTGGTGTGTTTCTACTATCTGGTGTGTTACTAATATCTGGTGTGTTTCTGTCTGGTGTGTTTCTAATATCTGGTGTGTTTCTAATATCTGGTGTATTTCTAACGTCTGTTGTGTTTCTGTCTGGTGTGTTTCTAATTGATGGTGTGTTTCTGTTTGGTGTGTTTCTAATTGATGGTGTGTTTCTGTTTGGTGTGTTTCTAATATCTGGTGTGTTTCTAATGTCTGGTTTGTTTCTAATGTCTGGTGTGTTTCTAATGTCTGGTGTGTTTCTGTCTGGTGTGTTTCTAATATCTGGTGTGTTTCTGATGTCTGGTGTGTTTCTGTCTGGTGTGTTTGTAATATCTGGTGTGTTTCTTTCTGGTGTGTTTCTAATGTCTGGTGTGTTTCTAATATCTGGTGTTTTTTTAATGTCTGGTGTGTTTCTAATATCTGGTGTGTTTATAATATCTGGTTTCTTTCTTTCTGGTGTGTTTCTAATATCTGGTTTGTTTCTTTCTGGTGTGTTTCTAAAATCTGGTGTGTTTCTAATATCTGGTGTGTTTCTAATATCTGGTGTGTTTCTAATATCTGGTGTGTTTCTATCTGGTGTGTTTCTAATATCTGGTGTGTTTCTAATATCTGGGTGTTTCTAATGTCTAGTGTATTTCTGTCTGGTGTGTTTCTACTATCTGGTGTGTTACTAATATCTGGTGTGTTTCTGTCTGGTGTGTTTCTAATGTCTGGTTTGCTTCTATCTGGTGTGTTTCTAATGTCTGGTGTGTTTTTAATATCTGGTATATTTCTAATATCTGGTGTGTTTCTAATGTCTGGTGTGTTTTTAATATCTGGTATGTTTCTAATATCTGGTGTGTTTCTGTCTGGTGTGTTTCTTACTATCTGGCTGCTAGTTACTAACTATCTGGTGTGTTCTGTCTGGTGTGTTTCTAATGTCTGGGTTTTTCTAATATCTGGTGGTTTCTAATGTCTGAGTGTGTTCTGTTTGGTGGCTGTTTCTGTTTGGTGTGTTTCTAATATCTGGTGTGTTTCTAATATCTGGTGTGTTTCTAATGTCTGGTGTGTTTCTAATTGATGGTGTGTTTCTGTTTGGTGTGTTTCTAATTGATGGTGTTTTTCTGTTTGGTGTGTTTCTAATTTCTGGTGTGTTTCTAATGTCTGGTTTGTTTCTAATGTTGGTGTGTTCTAATGTCTGGTGTGTTTCTGTTGTGTGTGTTTCTAATATCTGGTGTGTTTCTGATGTCTGGTGTGTTTCTGTCTGGTGTGTTTGTAATATCTGGTGTGTTTCTTTCTGGTGTGTTTCTAATGTCTGGTGTGTTTCTAATATCTGGTGTGTTTTTAATGTCTGGTGTGTTTCTAATATCTGGTGTGTTTATAATATCTGGTTTCTTTCTTTCTGGTGTGTTTCTAATATCTGGTTTTGTTTTCTTTCTGGTTGTGGTTTCTAAATCTGGTTGTGTTTCTAATATCTGGTGTGTTTCTAATATCTGGTGTGTTTCTAATATCTGGTGTGGTTTCTAATGTCTGGTGTGTTTTCTAATATCTGGTGTGTTTCTATCTGGTGTGTTTCTAATATCTGGTGTGTTTCTAATATCTGGTGTGTTTCTAATGTCTAGTGTATTTCTGTCTGGTGTGTTTCTACTATCTGGTGTGTTACTAATATCTGGTGTGTTTCTGTCTGGTGTGTTTCTAATGTCTGGTTTGCTTCTAATATCTGGTGTGTTTCTAATGTCTGGTGTGTTTTTAATATCTGGTATATTTCTAATATCTGGTGTGTTTCTAATGTCTGGTGTGTTTTTAATATCTGGTATGTTTCTAATATCTGGTGTGTTTCTGTCTGGTGTGTTTTCTAATATCTGGTGTGTTACTAATATCTGGTGTGTTTTCTGTCTGGTGTGTTTTCTAATATCTGGTGTGTTCTAATATCTGGTGTATTTCTAACGTCCTGTTGTGTTTCTGTCTGGTGTGTTTCTAATTGATGGTGTGTTTCTGTTTGGTGTGTTTCTAATTGATGGGTGTTTCTGTTTGGGGTGTTTCTAATATCATGGTGTGTTCTAATGTCTGGTTTGTTTCTAATGTCTGGTGTGTTTCTAATGTCTGGTGTGTTTCTGTCTGGTGTGTTTCTAATATCTGGTGTGTTTCTGATGTCTGGTGTGTTTCTGTCTGGTGTGTTTATGTAAATCTGTGTGTTCTTTCTGGTGTGTTTTCTAATGTCTGGTGTGTTTCTAATATCTGGTGTTTTTTTAATGTCTGGTGTGTTTATAATATCTGGTGTGTTTTATAATATCTGGTTCTTTCTTTCTGGTGTGTTTTCTAATATCTGGTTGTTTCTTTTCTGGTGTGTTTCCTAAAATCTGGTGTGTTTCTAATATCTGGGTGCTTCTAATATATGGTGTGTTTCTAAATTCTGGTGTGTTTCTGTCTGGTGTGTTTCTAATATCTGGTTGTGTTTCTAATATCTGGTGTGTTTCTAATGTCTAGTGTATTTCTGTCTGGTGTGTTTCTACTATCTGGTGTGTTACTAATATCTGGTGTGTTTCTGTCTGGTGTGTTTCTAATGTCTGGTTTGCTTCTAATATCTGGTGTGTTTCTAATGTCTGGTGTGTTTTTTAATATCTGGTATATTTCTAATATCTGGTGTGTTTCTAATGTCTGGTGTGTTTTTAATATCTGGTATGTTTCTAATATCTGGTGTGTTTCTGTCTGGTGTGTTTCTACTATCTGGTGTGTTACTAATATCTGGTGTGTTTCTGTCTGGTGTGTTTCTAATGTCTGGTGTTTTTCTAATATCTGGTGTGTTTCTAATATCTGGTGTGTTTCTAATGACTGGGGTGTTTGTAATATCTGGTGTGTTTCTAATGTCTGGTGTGTTTGTAATATCTGGTGTGTTTCTAATGTCTGGTGTGTTTCTAATGTCTGGAGCCTTCCCTGTAGCTCAGTTGGTAGAGCATGGTGTTTGCAACACCAGGGTTGTGGGTTCCCACGGGGGGCCAGCACAGAGAAAAAAAAATGTTTGAAATGTATGCATTCACTACTGTAAGTCGCTCTGGATAGGAGCGTCTGCTAAATGACGTAAATGTAAATGTAAATGTGGTGTGTTTCTAATATCTGGTGTATTTCTAATGTCTGGTGTATTTCTAATGTCTGGTGTGTTTCTAATGTCTGGTGTGTTTCTAATATCTGGTGTGTTTCTAATGTCTGGTGTCTTTCTGTCTGGTGTGTTTCTGTCTGGTGTGTTTCTAATATCTTGTGTGATTCTAATGTCTGGTGTTTTTCTAATATCTGGTGTGTTTCTAATGTCTGGTGTGTTTCTGTCTGGTCTGTTCTAATATCTGGTGTGTTTCTAATGTCTGGTGTGTTTCTGTTTGGTGTGTTTCTGTCTGGTGTGTTTCTAATATCTGGTGTGTTTCTAATATCTGGCGTATTTCTATCGTCTGTTGTGTTTCTGTCTGGTGTGTTTCCAATTGATGGTGTGTTTCTGTTTGGTGTGTTTCTAATTGATGGTGTGTTTCTGTTTGGTGTGTTTCTAATATCTGGTGTGTTTCTAATGTCTGGTTTGTTTCTAATGTCTGGTGTGTTTCTAATATCTGGTGTGTTTCTATGTTTGATGTATTTCTAATATCTGGTGTGTTTCTAATATCTGGTGTGTTTCTGTCTGGTGTGTTTCTAATATCTGGTGTGTTTCTGTCTGGTGTGTTTCTAATATCTGGTGTGTTTCTAATATCTGGTGTGTTTCTAATGTCTTGTGTGTTTCTAGTATTTGGTGTGTTTCTGTCTGGTGTGTTTCTAATATCTGGTGTGTTTCTAATATCTGGTGTGTTTCTAATATCTGGTGTGTTTTTAATGTCTGGTGTGTTTCTAATATCTGGTTTGTTTCTAATATCTGGTGTGTTTCTTATATATGGTGTGTTTCTAATATCTGGTGTGTTCCTAATATCTGGTGTGTTTCTAATGTCTGGTGTATTTCTAATGTCTGGTGTGTTTCTAATGTCTGGTGTGTTTTCTAATATCTGGTGTGTTTCTAATATCTGGTGTGTTTCTAATGTCTGGTGTGTTTCTGTCTGGTGTGTTTCTAATATCTTGTGTGTTTCTAATGTCTGGTGTTTTTCTAATATCTGGTGTGTTTCTAATGTCTGGTGTGTTTCTGTTTGGTGTGTTTCTGTCTGGTGTGTTTCTAATATCTGGTGTGTTTCTAATATCTGGTGTATTTCTAACGTCTGTTGTGTTTCTGTCTGGTGTGTTTCTAATTGATGGTGTGTTTCTGTTTGGTGTGTTTCTAATTGATGGTGTGTTTCTGTTTGGTGTGTTTCTAATATCTGGTGTGTTTCTAATGTCTGGTTTGTTTCTAATGTCTGGTGTGTTTCTAATGTCTGGTGTGTTTCTGTCTGGTATGTTTCTAATATCTGGTGTGTTTCTGATGTCTGGTGTGTTTCCGTCTGGTGTGTTTGTAATATCTGGTGTGTTTCTTTCTGGTGTGTTTCTAATGTCTGGTGTGTTTCTAATATCTGGTGTTTTTTTAATGTCTGGTGTGTTTCTAATATCTGGTGTGTTTATAATATCTGGTTTCTTTCTTTCTGGTGTGTTTCTAATATCTGGTTTGTTTCTTTCTGGTGTGTTTCTAAAATCTGGTGTGTTTCTAATATCTGGTGTGTTTCTAATATCTGGTGTGTTTCTAATGTCTGGTGTGTTTCTAATATCTGGTGTGTTTCTATCTGGTGTGTTTCTAATATCTGGTGTGTTTCTAATATCTGGTGTGTTTCTAATGTCTAGTGTATTTCTGTCTGGTGTGTTTCTACTATCTGGTGTGTTACTAATATCTGGTGTGTTTCTGTCTGGTGTGTTTCTAATGTCTGGTTTGCTTCTAATATCTGGTGTGTTTCTAATGTCTGGTGTGTTTTTAATATCTGGTATATTTCTAATATCTGGTGTGTTTCTAATGTCTGGTGTGTTTTTAATATCTGGTATGTTTCTAATATCTGGTGTGTTTCTGTCTGGTGTGTTTCTACTATCTGGTGTGTTACTAATATCTGGTGTGTTTCTGTCTGGTGTGTTTCTAATGTCTGGTGTTTTTCTAATATCTGGTGTGTTTCTAATATCTGGTGTGTTTCTAATGTCTGGTGTGTTTGTAATATCTGGTGTGTTTCTAATGTCTGGTGTGTTTCTAATGTCTGGAGCCTTCCCTGTAGCTCAGTTGGTAGAGCATGGTGTTTGCAACACCAGGGTTGTGGGTTCCCACGGGGGGCCAGCACAGAGAAAAAAAATGTTTGAAATGTATGCATTCACTACTGTAAGTCGCTCTGGATAGGAGCGTCTGCTAAATGACGTAAATGTAAATGTAAATGTGGTGTGTTTCTAATATCTGGTGTGTTTCTAATATCTGGTGTGTTTCTAATGTCTGGTGTGTTTCTAATGTCTGGTGTGTTTCTAATGTCTGGTGTGTTTCTAATGTCTGGTGTGTTTCTAATATCTGGTGTGTTTCTAATATCTGGTGTGTTTCTAATGTCTGGTGTATTTCTAATGTCTGGTGTGTTTCTGTCTGGTGTGTTTCTAATATCTGGTGTGTTTCTAATATCTGGTGTGTTTCTAATATCTGGTGTGTTTCTAATGTCTGGTGTATTTCTAATATCTGGTGTGTTTCTAATGTCTGGTGTATTTCTAATGTCTGGTGTGTTTCTAATGTCTGGTGTGTTTCTAATATCTGCTGTGTTTCTATCTGGTGTGTTTCTAATATCTGGTGTGTTTCTAATATCTGGTGTGTTTCTAATGTCTGGTGTCTTTCTGTCTGGTGTGTTTCTGTCTGGTGTGTTTCTAATATCTTGTGTGTTTCTAATGTCTGGTGTTTTTCTAATATCTGGTGTTTTTCTAATGGCTGGTGTGTTTCTGTCTGGTGTCTTTCTGTCTGGTGTGTTTCTGTCTGGTGTGTTTCTAATATCTGGTGTGTTTCTAATGTCTGGTATGTTTCTGTTTGGTGTGTTTCTGTCTGGTGTGTTTCTAATATCTGTTGTGTTTCTAATATCTGGTGTATTTCTAACGTCTGTTGTGTTTCTGTCTGGTGTGTTTCTAATTGATGGTGTGTTTCTGTCTGGTGTGTTTCTGTTTGGTGTGTTTCTAATATCTGGTGTGTTTCTGTTTGGTGTGTTTCTATTGTCTGTTGTGTTTCTGTCTGGTGTGTTTCTGTCTGGTGTGTTTCTAATTGATGGTGTGTTTCTGTTTGGTGTGTTTCTAATGTCTTTGTGTTTTTTTGCTCTGTCCCTCAGAGATTACACCGAGCTATGAACGCATCTTTCCACGACGATAAACTGCAGACTGTCGCCAAGATGGAAAAAAGGTAACCAATCATTGAGGTGCCATAAGGAAGCAAGTTGACAGACCGCTGATTGATTGACTTGAGAAAACTTTTGATTTAATGTGCCAGTTTGACAGCGTGTTTCACTTGTTTTTTAATCACATTTTAGCTAATTGAATTGTCAGTGATGACAGTAGTGACGGGATGATGGGTGACACCCTGCTAACTGGCTGTGGATCATGTCTGCATCAGATCAGTGCCGTTTAAGATGAGGGATTAGAATAATTTTTCATGAGAATGGCCTTATTCTTATTACAGCGTATTGGATGACTGTCATCCCAGCTCAATGTAACATTAATAGGTTGAGGCTACTACATGATACTCTAATTTTCCCTACACCCATCATGAGGTTTCAATAACGTAGCCTATGAATGAACATTTCCAGCGTAGGTGCACACAGGTCGAGAGACAAATTTGAGGTGACAGACAGTGACACGTGAACAGACAGTGACTCATTCAATACCACCTCGTGCCTGCATCTAGCTGATGTAAGGTATAATTATTAATCCAACAGTTGCAAACGATAGTTTCTATTGAACAAATTCAGGTACGTTTATCCACGTTTTGTTCCATTTGCTTCCGTTTAAGAAACATTTTTTAAACAGAATCAGTGGAATGAATACACCCCTGATCATGCGTAAACACTTTCATAGCAGCCACGTTGTATTCCTTTTGGCATCTATGCGCTCTACTCCTCTCACCTATTCCCTTCGTCTGTGGACTTCAATGCACAGCACATCAGCTGTATGTGACCAGGCGAAAAATCCTTTTCAAGCCAAACAACTACACACAGCCTACATCGTTGTCACCATATTAGCTAAAGTAATGTCATAGTTAGCATAGCTTATAAAACAAACATGTTAATAAACCCACTAAAATCATGCAGTAACATTACATTTGTATAGTCAGTAAGCACTGACACACCGGTGGCAATACATTTGTAAAACCAAAAGCTTACCTTGACTTGGAAGAATTCCAGTGTTGTGTTGGATAGTCCTAACATTGGTGATGATGTCAGATATTGTAAATTCCATTTATATGCAGATGACACAGTGATGTACTCTATTGCTCCAACAGCGGACCAAGCTTTAATGCAGTTGGAGTCTGATTTTAGGATACTACAGGGGTCTCTTTTACAGCTTAAACTTGTTTTAAACGCTAAGAAAACAAATGTTGTGTTTTTTTCTAGGTCTAAACTCTCAGTTAGAAACACTTTGTAATCACTAGCTTGGATGGTACTCAAATCAAACAGGTCTCTGCATATAAATATTTAGGGGTATGGTTAGATGATAGGCTTTCTTTTAAAAAACATGTTACTGAATTGGGAAAAAAGCTCAAATTCAAGATAGGGTTCCTTTACAGAAACAGGGCTTGTCTGCTCTTTGCAAATAGAAAACAAATTGTGCAGGCTACTTTTATGTCCGTTTTAGATTATGGTGATATTATCTATATGCATGCATCGGCAAACACATTAAAACCACTGGATGCTATTTACCATTGTGCACTCAGGTTTATCACGGGTGATAGTTACAAAACTCATCACTGTATCCTTTATCAACATGTGGGTTGGGCCTCTCTATCTGTGAGGCGAGAGCAACATGCTCTCTTGTTTATTTATAAAGCGCTTCTTTTAAAACTACCTCCATATATATCATCATTAATTTCCACTAGATATACAAATTTTAAAACCAGATCACAGATGTGGATTACATTAGAGACTCCTGCGGTCTCCACAGAGTTGGGTAGGACTGCCTTTAGTTCCTTTGCGCCTTATTTATGAAACAAACTGCAGATCCAACTTAAGTTAGACACTCTGGTGTCCCTTGCCCATTTTAAAAATGTTATGGAGGATCAATATGATGTTATCTGTTGAGCTGAATATCAGGAGTGAGTCAAAGAACTACACTTCCCAGAGTGCACCAGCAGCAGCAAACTGGCTGCTTGTCACCTGATCACCTGATCAATCATTTTCACTTATTTGGAGCACCTGTGAAGGCATGGAGGGCGTCAGTCATTCAGAAGAACAAACTTCAGAGGGAAAACTCCAAGTTCACTCACAGGTTCAGTCCAAAGACGCCAATGGTAAAAGGCTTAAATGATTAATTCATATTAGTTATTTAGAATGTTATTTAAATGTTTAAACTAATTTAAGTTCATTAAAATGTTTAATTAAGATGGTAACTTTTTGTTCTGTCTTTAAAGGTTTACAAACTAATTTACTGGCTAATTTACTGGCTAATTTACTGGCTAATTTACTGGCTAATTTACTGGCTAAATTACTGGACAGACCAACCAACTGAAGGCAAACTAAAAATAAAAAAGATTGAGTTGGAAAATTGAGTTGTCCCTGTGTCCTTTGGATGGTGAACAAGAGGAGGACTTGACAGTTGTAAACCACGCGGAGCGGCCTGGCCCTGAGGATAAACGGCTTCAGATCCAGAAATAAGCTGTTGACGCAGAAGAAGTCAAGATGGCGGAAGATGTCCTGGGGAAGTCGGTCCAGCAGCTCAAAAAGGAGAGGACCACTGCAAAAAGCAGCTTCACCAGACAAGCCAACTTCATTTCAAGAGGAGCAAGCAGCATGCTTCAAGTGGAGTTAAAGGAGGAATTTGCTAAGCTTTCAGATTGTTTCAGAAAGATGCTCGATGCCAACGATGACTATAGGATTGGACTGGAGGCTGACATGACTGAGGATGAGGAACCAGGTCTTAATGAACAGCAAGAGGCTGACATTGATAGATCTGTAAATGAAGGTGAAACAAAGTTGGCGGAAATAAGAGACATTGTTCAAACAAACCTGTGGTCGAGGTATGGAAGGAGTGAACTTCTTGTGGCAATCCTGGAAGCAGAAAAAGCCAATGATAAAGCGGCTTATGTACCAGTGGAAAGTGCCAATTTAGAGGGCTATGAAGTGCACCTCGCTCTCTTGGACAAGAGGATAAAAGAGGCCATCTCAGCAATGTCATCATGGGAGCGATGGATCCCTGTAGAATTAAAAGACGAATTAGATGGAAGAGTCAAGGACGTAAGAGCATTCTACTACAGGCTTGAGTCAAGGAGACCTGAATTTGCCACTGCACGGACGACCAATGAGCGAGGCACAGGAGTGAAACTACTACACCAACCGGCAACATCCACACCAATAGTGAGAATCAAGCCAATCTCTCTACCTATCTTCAATGGAAGCAGGAGAGAATATCACAGATGGAGGAAAGACTGGGAAAGCCTGCAACAGCAGGGAGAGCCATCCGGATCAACTGAAGTTAAGAAGATTCAACTCCTGGAGAGTGTGGATGACAAAATCTCAAAAGACCTCAGACTTTCAACCTACACCACTGCCGATGACATGTTCAGAGTGCTGGAGAACAGGTATGGCAACAAGTCAACCATCATAGTGGAAATCCTGGAAGAGCTGGAGAAGATGCCACATGTGAAAGGGAACCAACCAAGAAAGGTCATTGATCTCATACAGTCAGTGGAGAAGGCTCTAGCAGATCTCACAGAGTTAGGAAACTCTGGAGCCATAAATAACCCACTGGTAATTAGATCCATTGAAAGCAAGTTGCCTGACTTCATTAAAAGAGACTGGGTTATGTTCATGGTTGAACCCAGAAACGATGTCACATCAGACAACCACTTTGTCATGCTCTTGAAGTTCCTGAAAAGTCAAGAAGGAATACTGGAGAGACTCGAACAGCTCAGAACTGAGGAGAAGGTGGAAAAATCGGATCGTTTGGACAAGAAGTATGACAGAAAGATTGCCTCAACAAAAACCACAAGGAAAGAAGAGCTTGATGAGGTATGTGGTGTATGTGGTGATAGTGGGCACAAAAACAAGATCTTCTTCTGTAGAAAGTTCAAAAGACTTAAGCTACCTGAAAAGAAAACTGTATTAAGAAAGCTGGGAGCATGCAGAAAATGTCTCGGATGCCATGATGAAGATGGATACTGCAGAGACACTTTCCTATGCAGAAACAAAGACTGTAAAAGGGAAGGTGGTGCACCAGACCACCATTTTTTCCTCTGCCCAAAAGGAGAAGTCAAAAGAGGGGAAGAGAGAAAGAGTGGAAGAGACGGCAAAGGTGAAAGCAAGCTAACAGAGGAACAAGAGAAGCTCTTGTCTGAACTTTCCCAGGAAATGGCAGATCGATGCAGAAAGGCTTTCACCAACACCAACAAAACCGCAGTGACACTCGATGCTTCAGGCCAGTCTGAGCTACTGCAGAGAAATGGGCTCACTGAACTTCCTGTCATCATGATGTTGATGCAAGTCACGGCGAACGCAGGGCAGAAGATTGGGACTTTAATTGACCTTGCTTCAGACACAAACTACATTACCCATAAGGCTGCTGAAAGACTGAGGTTAAGACATGAGAAGATAACTTTAGTTGTTCATGGGGTTGGTGGTATGACCATGAAAGTGAATACACTAAGGTATCTCCTCAAAGTCAGAGTCAAGACACCTAAAGGGACAGAGAGAGCTCATGAAATGGTCTGCTACGGCTTGGATGAAATCGCCAGAGTGCATCAAGTAATTGAACCTGAGAAGTTGAAAAAATTCTTCCCAGAAGTCAAACTTACAGAATTGGAAAGGCCAGAAGAGGTCGAACTTCTCATTAGCCACCGAGAGGGAAGACTCGCTCCCCAGAGGGTAAAAATCATGGGAGACCTCGTCTTGTGGGAGGGTCCATTGGGGAAAACAGTGGGTGGAGCACATCCCGACTTATTTGAAGAAGTGGAGGTTGCACTATATGAGTCCAAAACACACTTTGCTCGCTCCATGAGGACAGCAGCTGTCAAATATCAAGAAATCACAAGTCCAACAACTGACACAGTCCAGCTACAGCAGGAGGATGTGACTCTGACCAAATTTACAGCTGCCAGTAACCGTGAGTTCCTTGAGTGGTGGCACTGGGACAGCATCGGAGCTGCATGTGAGCCAAGATGTGGAGGATGCCGCTGTGGAAACTGTCCACCGGGAGGAAAAGAAATGACCCTGGCAGAGGAGAGGGAACTGGAGATCATTAAAGGAGGCCTCACCTACGAGAAGGGGGATGCTCACACACCGGCTCCACATTGGGATGCAAAGTATCCTTGGACGGTAGATCCAGCCTCTCTCCCGAATAACAAAAGTGCAGTCCAGGCTTGTTTCTTAAGGATGGAAAAACAACTAAGCAGAGAGCCAGACTGGAAAGTCGCATATGCTACCCAAATCCATGAAATGGTCGAGCGAGGCGCAGCCATAAAACTCACCAACAAAATCATGGACGAGTGGAATGGACCAGTGTGGTACGTAAGCCACCTGGTGGCACCAAACCCTCATTCGGTAACAACACCGGTTCGTATTGTATGGAATAGTAGCCAGAAATACAAAGGCGTGAGTATGAATGATCTTCTTCTGAAGGGACCAGACGTTCTCAACCCTATAAGAGCTGTCTTGCTGAGGTTCAGAGAGGGGACGTATGCATCTCTAGGAGACATCAAAAAGATGTACAACTCTGTATGGCTGGAGGAGCGTGAGATGCATCTTCACAGGTTCCTCTGGAGGGACAGCCCAGTTGAAGAGATAAGTGAATATGCAATAACCAGAGTCAACATTGGGGACAGACCTGCTGGTTGCATTGCTCAGTTGGCTATGAGGGAAACAGCACGCCTGCCCAACTTTTTTCACTTGGAGGATGAGCGCAGAGTCATTGAAGAGGACAGTTATGTGGATGACCTCTTAACCTCCCAAAATGACCTGGATAAACTTGACAAAATCACAGCAAATGTAGAAGAGATCTTGAAAGCTGGAGGGTTCTTCCTCAAACCATGGGTCCGGTCAGGGCAAAGTGGGAGGCAAGGAATGGAGGTGGAGGGTCTATCAAAGGCACAAAGCAAAACCTTAATTCTTCCAAATCAAATGAGGGACGAAGACAACAAAGCCTTGTGTATCGGCTACCGAATGGATGAAGACAAGCTCTACATGTTAACCTCAGTTAACTTTTCAAAAAGGAAAAAGAAGATGAGAGTTGGGAAAAATCTTCTCAAGGAGGAGGTGAGAACTGAGACACCTAACCCACTGACTAGGAGGGCCCTCTTAAGCCAAGTGGCTGGACTGTACAACCCAATTGGCTTAGTTACACCTGCCAAACAGAAGGGAGCAATTCTTGTTCGAAAAGCATTCCAAGAGGGAGGGGGTGGAAAACTAACCCAAGAAACCTGGGACCAACCTCTCTCAGAAAGCCTCAGGGAAGAAGCCATCCAGCTTTTTGAAGAATATGTGCAGCTTGGAGAGGTGAAATTCCACAGGAGCCTCACACCAGCTGGCTGGGAAGGGAAACCGTGGGGCATCACATTCTCTGATGGAAGTGATAAAACCTATGGAGCTGTGATGTACTTAAGATGGGAGACAAGTCAAGGCACTAAAGTTAGACTTGTTGAATCAAAAGCCAAGCTGACACCCCTGGATCAGAAGGGAGATGCTGTAAAAGCTGAGATCTGTGGTGCTGTCTTCGCAGCCAGGATCAGGAAGTATGTGGAAAAGCATGCTCGAATGAAGATCGAGAGATGGTTCCATCTACTTGACAGTCAAACGGTCTTGGGGGCCATTCAAAGAGTCAGTTATGGGTACAAAACATTCTTTGCAAACAGAGTGGGTGAAATCCAGAAGGCTGGACAAATGCAAGACTGGTGGTGGATCCGTGGGGATCTAAACATAGCTGACATCATAACAAGAGGGGGTGCTCCTGAAGATTTGAAGGAGAATTCCACATGGCAAGAGGGACCAGAGTTCCTAAAGTGGCCAGTGGAGGAGTGGCCTATAAAATCAGCTGGAGAGGTTGCAGCTCATGCCAGGGAGAGTGTAAACAAGCTCCAGAGGAAGGCATTCTCAGGTGCATTGACAAGAGCTGAAGCGAGAAGTAGTCAGCAGAAAGAAGACCTACAAGGCACTCAGGAAAGTCCAAAGAGTGAATCTCAAGAGGGAATACCTGTGGTGAACCCAACTCTTCTTAGAAGGAAGCCCACTGGTTGGGTTAAAGATCTTGTGGAAGTAAGAAGATTCAGTATCCTGTCCAAACTGGTGAGAGTCGTTGCCTGGGTTTGTCTAGCAGCAAAACAGGCAAAGAGGGAGGTAAGATCACCCAAGCAAGCTGTGCCGACTGTCAAAGAACATGAAGATGCACTCAAAGACCTTTTTCTCGCAGCTCAAGAAGGTACAGATTTTTCAGAGACAACTCTAAGCAGACTGACAGTGTACAAAGATGTGAAGTCTGGGCTGCTAGTTTGTGGAGGCAGAATTCAGACATTCAACGAAGATAAGACAGCAGTGCCAGTTTTACCCTTTGACGCATGGGTGTCTACACTGCTGGCACAAGAATCCCACAAAGCAAATCACGAGGGAGTGGCAGGAACCCTTCTCCGGATGAGGAAGAAAGCCTGGGTAATAAAAGGCCGTAGACTTGCCAAGAAAATGGTTGACAGCTGTGTGGTCTGCAGGAAAAACAAGGCAAAACAGTGTCAACAAATCATGGCTGACCTGCCTCTAGAACGAACAGGCCCAGCTGCACCTTTTGAATTCACCACCATGGACCTGTTCGGCCCTTATGAAGTGAAAGATGAGGTCAAGAAGAGAACTAGACTCAAAGTATGGGGAATAGTCTTCTGCTGCATGGCTTCCCGAGCCATACACACTGAAGTGGTGAGTGACATGTCATCTGAAGGATTCCTGCTAGCCTATCAAAGGTTCACTTCACTGAGAGGACACCCCAGGAAACTCTGGTCAGACCCTGGCACAAACTTTGTGGGAGCCAAACCCGCACTTCAAAAATTCTTTAACCATCAAAATAAGTCTGAACTTGAAGACACAGCTGCCAAGCATGGTACAGAATGGTCATGGAAGATCCACCCTGCAGACTCTCCCCATAGGAATGGTGCCGCAGAGGCAGCTGTCAAAGTAGTGAAGCGGGCGTTGAGCAACCTTGGTGGAGATGGTGGTTTTACGTGGGGAGAATTCCAAACTTTTCTCTTCATGGCAGCCAATCTTGCTAATGAGAGACCCATCGATGCAAGAACTCAAAGCAGAGAAGACTGTGTAGAGTACATCACCCCGAATTCTCTGCTTTTAGGACGTACCAATCCAAAGGGAGACCCTGGAGATTTCCAGTTTGATGGCTACCCTTACAAAAGACTTAAACATATTCAAGCAGAGGTAAGCCGTTTCTGGAAGAAGTGGAGCCAATTGGCTGGACCTAATCTGTTCATAAGGAACAAATGGCACACCAAAAAGAGAAATGTTGCTGTTGGAGATGTGGTCTGGTTGGCTGACCAAAACGCGCTAAGAGGACAGTACAAGCTGGCTAGAGTGGTCGGTGTCAATGCTGACAGCAAAGGCATCGTTAGAGATGTGCTTGTGAAGACTTTTCCTAGCTATCCTGTTCACATCACAAAGTCAAACAGCAAAAAAGGACCCACAAGAGCAAACGGTGAAAGAACGAAGAGGCTTCAAACCAAAATCCCAGGTACAATTCTTCATAGAGATGTCAGACGCCTTGTCATTCTACTACCCATTGAAGAACAAACAGAGGTGTGAAGGGCTTGTGACCTCTCTGGATTTGAAACAAACCAGGAGCTCAAGTGGGAGGTGTTGAGCTGAATATCAGGAGTGAGTCAAAGAACTACACTTCCCAGAGTGCACCAGCAGCAGCAAACTGGCTGCTTGTCACCTGATCACCTGATCAATCATTTTCACTTATTTGGAGCACCTGTGAAGGCATGGAGGGCGTCAGTCATTCAGAAGAACAAACTTCAGAGGGAAAACTCCAAGTTCACTCACAGGTTCAGTCCAAAGACGCCAATGGTAAAAGGCTTAAATGATTAATTCATATTAGTTATTTAGAATGTTATTTAAATGTTTAAACTAATTTAAGTTCATTAAAATGTTTAATTAAGATGGTAACTTTTTGTTCTGTCTTTAAAGGTTTACAAACTAATTTACTGGCTAATTTACTGGCTAATTTACTGGCTAATTTACTGGCTAATTTACTGGCTAAATTACTGGACAGACCAACCAACTGAAGGCAAACTAAAAATAAAAAAGATTGAGTTGGAAAATTGAGTTGTCCCTGTGTCCTTTGGATGGTGAACAAGAGGAGGACTTGACATTATCTGTGATTGTTTCTGTTGAATTGTGTCTTTGTTTTGTATGTTTGAAATGTTCTTGTCTGTATGCCTAAAACTGTATATGTCAACATGTTTACACAGGGCACAGCCGTAAAAGAGATCCAGGTCTCAGTCTGTTTTCCCTGTTAAAATAAAGATAAAAAAAAAAAAAAAAAGTCCTAGCCAGCTAGCTAGCATCCGTCTGTTGGAGCTGGGTGTTTCAGAAGGCTAAACTAGCTAGATGCTAGATTACTAGCTAATTAAGTGAAACTATTTCTATCTTGCTTCTCCTTCATTTTGGAATAAATAATTTTTTAAAACTGTCTTTCTCTTTCTTTGAGTCAAATATTCACCACATTTTATGCACTGCGGTGCTAGCTAACTGTAGCTTATGCTTTCAGTACTAGATTAATTTTCTGATCCTTTGATTTGGTAGGCAACATGTCAGTTCATGCTGCAAGAGTTCAGATAGGCTGGAGGACGTCCTCAAGAAGTTGGCATAATTACTGTGTAAGTCTATGGAATGGGGTAAGATCCATGAGCCTCCTAGGTTTTGTATTGAAGTCAATGTACCCAGAGGAGGACGGAAGCTAGCTGTCCTCCGGCTACACCATGGTGCTACCCTACAGAGTGCTGTTGAGGCTACTGTAGACCTTCATTGCAAAATAGTGTGTTTTATTTGGTGACATGTGATTATAATTAGTATTGTTTTATCTAAAGTAGTACACTATAGGCCCTGGTCTAAAGTAGTACACTATAGGGAATACAGTGCCATTTGTGATGCAAATCAACGTCCCTAAAGATGTGTTTTTGTTCGACCCCCAAAGGTGCAACGTGGGTAACAACCACCACCAACAACAGGAGCAGCCATGTGTACCATGGAACAGCTCAGAGTCCAACTGCAACTGCAACAGAAAGAAGCAGCGTCCTCAGGAGTCCCATCTGGAGTACCCCCCTTGTGACTGCCCTCTTCTTCCTCCTCAGGTAGGCCACCTCAAGCGCAGAAAAATAAGGGACTACTTTTTGGCCAGGGGGAGTCTTGTTGGGAAATTGTACATTTTTTAAACCCCTGTAGGAACCATTTCCTGTATTCTACAGCCTTATTACATACAGTTACAGGCAATACCAGTAGATAGGATGTAGTCAGAATTGATGTATCAAATCAGAGGGTAATTTCTAAAACTTCTCATATGTTATTTATGTTTTGATTTGTGCCATTTGATTGGGTGAAAGTGTCTAAATTTCTCTTATTTTCTCCTCTTCCTCCTCAGGTGAAGAGCCCCCTACAGGTCACCTCTAACGGGAGGACAGACCTGGTCCAGGTGGGTCTAAAAACCAAGACCAACCCCATGCTGCAGGAGTTGTCAGAGCTGGAGACACACATTACCATCATCAAACAGCAGCTGCACATCGCCATGAAGAAGAAGAGGGAGCTGGAGCAGTACCAGAAGACACACAACATGACAGAGTAATTACGCTATAGAAAAAGGTACCAAGTCAATAGCGCGAGTGAAGACATTACAAGCTGGTGAGTGAGGCTATGAAGCTAAGTCTGTCACAACTGGTACCAGCAGACACAAGATATCTGAATAGAGGCTGGAGCTACTAGCAGACACACAACATCCCTGAATAGAGGCTGAAGATACCAGCAGACACAACATCCCTGAATAGAGGCTGGAGCTACTAGAAGACACACAACACCCCTGAATAGAGGCTGGAGATACCAGCAGACACACAACACCCCTGAATAGAGGCTGGAGCTACTAGCAGACACAACATCCCTGAATAGAGGCTGGAGCTACCAGCAGACACAACATCCCTGAATAGAGGCTGGAGCTACTAGCAGACACACAACATCCCTGAATAGAGGCTGGAGCTACTAGCAGACACACAACATCCCTGAATAGAGGCTGGAGCTACTAGCAGACACACAACATCCCTAAGTAGAGACTGGAGCTACTAGCAGACACACAACACCCCTAAGTAGAGGCTGGAGCCATACCGGAGTTGAGGACTAGACATAAGACACACAGGAACACTGAGGCTGGAGGAGTACCACAACAAAACTAAACCCTGATATCCCTGAGTCCGAGAGCAGCACATGGGACTAGCAGGAGGACAACAGCCCGAGACCCAGATACCAGCAGGACTAACCCCAGGCCCAGAGCCCCAAAGCAAACCACCACGGCTGCTCCCTGAGCCCTGGGGCCCTGGAACACTGTCTGCTCTCCACCTCCAATCTCCAAGATCTCTCTGATGAGTTAACCAGAAGGACACTATCTGCACCCAAAGCCTTGGAACCTGATCTCTGTTCTGGATGGAACCTGATCCCTGTCCTGGATGGAACCTGATCCCTGTCCTGGATGGAACCTGATCGCTGTCCTGGATGGAACCTGATCTCTGTCCTGGATGGAACCTGATCCCTGTCCTGGATGGAACCTGATCCCTGTCCTGGATGGAACCTGATCCCTGTCCTGGATGGAACCTGATCCCTGTCCTGGATGGAACCTGATCTCTGTCCTGGATGGAACCTGATCCCTGTCCTGGATGGAACCTGATCCCTGTCCTGGATGGAACCTGATCCCTGTCCTGGATGGAACCTGATCCCTGTCCTGGATGGAACCTGATCCCTGTCCTGGATGGAACCTGATCCCTGTCCTGGATGGAACCTGATCCCTGTCCTGGATGGAACCTGATCCCTGTCCTGGATGAATTATTTCATTATTCACTGAACTAAAATATAAACACAACATGCAACAATTTCAACGATTTTACTGAGTTACAGTACATATAAAGAAATGTGTCAATTTAAATTAATTCATTAGGTCCTAATCTATGGATTTCACATGACTGGGAATACAGATCTGCATCTGTTGGTCTCAGATACCTTAAAAAAAGGGGCTGTGGATCAGAAAACCAGTCAGTATCTGGGGTGACAGCCATTTGCCTCATGCAGCGCGACACATCTCCTTCACATAGAGTTGATCAGGCTGTTGATTGTGGCCTGTGGAATGTTGTCCCACGTTTCTTCAATGGCTGTGCGAAGTTGCTGGATATTGGTGGGAACTGGAAACACTCTGTCGTACACATCGATCCAGAGCACCCCAAACATGCTCAACAGGTGACATGTCTGATGAGTATGCAGGCCATGGAAGAACTGGGACATTTTCAGCTTCCAGAAATTGTGTGCAGATCCTTGTGATGAGGTAATGAACGGCACGAAAATGGGCCTCATGATCTCGTCACGATATTTCTCGACATTCAAATGGCCATCGATAAAATGCAATTGTGTTCGTTGTCCGTAGTTTATGCCTGCCCCAATATCACAACCCCACCGCCAACATGGCACCACTCTCTTTACAACGTTGACAACAGCAAACCGCTCGCCAGACGACCCAGAGTCCCACACGACACCATCTGCCCGTAGAGGTGAAACCGGGATTCATCCATGAAGTACCCATTTTCGCCAGTGGCCTTCGAAGGAAGTCGGTTACGACGCCGAACTGCAGTCAGGTCAAGACCCCTGGTGAGGACAACGAGCACGTAGATGAGCTTCCCTGAGACGGTTTCTGTTTGTGCAGATATCTTTGGTTGTGCAGTTTAATCAGATGTCTGGGTGGCTGGTCTCAGACAATCCCGCAGGTGAAGAAGCCGGATGTGGAGGTCCTGGGCTGGCGTGGTTACACGTGGTCTGCGGTTGTGAGGCCGGTTGGACATACTGCCAAATTCTCTAAAACAATGGACGCAGCTTATGGTAGAGAAATTAACATTAAATTCTCTGGCAACAGCTCTGGTGGACATTCCTGCAATCAGCATGCAAATTGCACTCTCCCTCAAAACTTGAGACATCTGTGTCATTGTGTGACAAAACTGCACATTTTAGAGTGGCCTTTTATTGGCCCCCAGCACAAACTGCACCTACTGTATGCAATGATCATGCTGTTTAATCAGCTTCTTGATATGCAACACCTGTCGGGTGGTGGATTATCTTGGCAAAGGAGAAATGCTCATTATTAACAGGGATGTAAACACACTTGTGCACAACATTTGAGAGAAATCAGCTTTTTTGTGCACATGGACATTTTCTGGGGGATCATTTATTTCAGCTCATTAAACATGGGACCAACACTTGTACATGTTGTGTTTATATTTTTGTTGTTCCTCTCTCCTCACATAATATTGGACATCTTGTTTAATACAGAATAAGTACCTGAGACCTAATGTGGAGAGAGAAGGGGACCTAGGGAATGATGGTACAATATGACAATACAACAGACCTTTTCCTCATGAAGCTACGGTTTGCTTATATTTGTGAATGAGACCATGGGAACCCACCCTATTCTAACATGGGGGGTGGGTTTAGGGAGACAGAGAGTGACTGTGCCACAGAGGAGGTGTGTCTGGCGGTGATGAGCGTGCAGTAGAGGTGTCAGGGTCCTGCGTCCCAAATGGCACCCTATTCCCTATATAGACACACTACTTTTGACCAGAACTATGGACCCTGGTCAAAAGTAGTGCACTAAAAAAAGGTAACAGGGAGCCATTTTGGAACGCAGACAGGGGTGGGTGAATATTTGGAGCGCGCTGTAGAGGTGTCAGAATGATCTATGATAGCTGAAGCAGAAACAGAAGCGGTCCCTCTCTCCCTCTGAATGCTGAGTACCATTGACCCTGATGGATGTCTAAACACAGGTTTGTGTCCCATATGACACCCTATTCCCTATATAGTGCACTACCTTCGACCAGATATATAGGGAATAGGGTTTGGTCAAAAGTAGTGCACTACAGGGAATAGGGTGCCATTTGGGATGCATGTCTAAATACTCTGGTCTGTTTGGTTCCCCTTACAGCACAGATGTTCGGTTCTGCTCTGTTCCATTCTGTTCTGCTATGTTCTGCTGTGTTCTGTTCTGGTCTGCTCTGTTCTGGTCTGCTCTGTTCTGTTCTGTTCTGCTATGTTCTGCTGTGTTCTGTTCTGTTCTGTTCTGCTCCGTTCTGTTCTGCTCCGTTCTGTTCTGTTCTGTTCTGTTCTGTTCTGTTCTGTTCTGCTGTGTTCTGTTCTGTTCTGTTCTGCTGTGTTCTGTTCTGCTCTGTTCTGTTCTGCTCTGTTCTGTTCTGCTCTGCTCTGTTCTGTTCTGTTCTGTTCTGCTGTGTTCTGTTCTGCTCTGTTCTGTTCTGTTCTGTTCTGCTGTGTTCTGTTCTGCTCTGTTCTGTTCTGTTCTGTTCTGCTCCGTTCTGTTCTGTTCTGTTCTGTTCTGTTCTGCTCCGTTCTGTTCTGTTCTGCTCTGTTCTGCTCTGCTCCGTTCTGTTCTGCTCTGTTCTGTTCTGTTCTGCTCCGTTCTGTTCTGTTCTGTTCTGCTCTGTTCTGTTCTGTTCTGCTCCGTTCTGTTCTGTTCTGTTCTGCTCTGTTCTGCTCTGTTCTGTTCTGCTCCGTTCTGTTCTGTTCTGCTCTGTTCTGTTCTGTTCTGCTCTGTTCTGTTCTGTTCTGTTCTGCTCTGTTCTGCTCTGTTCTGTTCTGTTCTGCTCTGTTCTGCTCTGCTCCGTTCTGTTCTGCTCCGTTCTGTTCTGCTCTGTTCTGTTCTGCTCCGTTCTGTTCTGCTCTGCTCTGCTCCGTTCTGTTCTGTTCTGCTCTGTTCTGTTCTGTTCTGCTCCGTTCTGTTCTGTTCTGCTCTGTTCTGTTCTGCTCCGTTCTGTTCTGTTCTGCTCTGTTCTGCTCTGTTCTGCTCCGTTCTGTTCTGCTCTGCTCTGCTCCGTTCTGTTCTGTTCTGCTCCGTTCTGTTCTGCTCGGCTCTGCTCCGTTCTGTTCTGTTCTGTTCTGCTCCGTTCTGTTCTGCTCCGTTCTGTTCTGCTCTGCTCTGCTCCGTTCTGTTCTGCTCCGTTCTGTTCTGCTCTGCTCCGTTCTGTTCTGCTCTGTTCTGTTCTGTTCTGCTCTGTTCTGTTCTGCTCTGCTCCGTTCTGTTCTTCTCCGTTCTGTTCTGTTCTGCTCTGTTCTGTTCTGTTCTGCTCCGTTCTGTTCTGCTCCGTTCTGTTCTGCTCTGCTCCGTTCTGTTCTGCTCTGCTCTGTTCTGTTCTGTTCTGCTCTGTTCTGCTCTGTTATGTTCTGTTCTGTTCTGTTCTGCTCTGTTCTGTTCTGTTCTGCTCCGTTCTGTTCTGTTCTGTTCTGTTCTGCTCTGTTCTGTTCTGTTCTGCTCCGTTCTGTTCTGCTCTGTTCTGCTCTGTTCTGCTCTGTTCTGCTCTGCTCTGTTCTGTTCTGCTCTGTTCTGTTCTGCTCTGCTCTGCTCCGTTCTGTTCTGCTCTGTTCTGCTCTGCTCCGTTCTGTTCTGCTCCGTTCTGTTCTGCTCTGTTCTGTTCTGCTCCGTTCTGTTCTGCTCTGCTCTGCTCCGTTCTGTTCTGTTCTGCTCTGTTCTGTTCTGTTCTGCTCCGTTCTGTTCTGTTCTGCTCTGTTCTGTTCTGCTCCGTTCTGTTCTGTTCTGCTCTGTTCTGCTCTGTTCTGCTCCGTTCTGTTCTGCTCTGCTCTGCTCCGTTCTGTTCTGTTCTGCTCCGTTCTGTTCTGCTCGGCTCTGCTCCGTTCTGTTCTGTTCTGTTCTGCTCCGTTCTGTTCTGCTCCGTTCTGTTCTGCTCTGCTCTGCTCCGTTCTGTTCTGCTCCGTTCTGTTCTGCTCCGTTCTGTTCTGCTCTGCTCCGTTCTGTTCTGTTCTGTTCTGCTCTGTTCTGTTCTGCTCTGCTCCGTTCTGTTCTTCTCCGTTCTGTTCTGCTCTGTTCTGTTCTGTTCTGCTCCGTTCTGTTCTGCTCCGTTCTGTTCTGCTCTGCTCCGTTCTGTTCTGCTCTGCTCTGTTCTGTTCTGTTCTGCTCTGTTCTGTTCTGCTCCGTTATGTTCTGTTCTGTTCTGTTCTGCTCTGTTCTGTTCTGCTCCGTTCTGTTCTGTTCTGTTCTGTTCTGCTCTGTTCTGTTCTGTTCTGCTCCGTTCTGTTCTGCTCTGTTCTGCTCTGTTCTGCTCTGTTCTGCTCTGCTCTGTTCTGTTCTGCTCTGTTCTGTTCTGCTCTGCTCTGCTCCGTTCTGTTCTGCTCTGTTCTGTTCTGCTCCGTTCTGTTCTGCTCTGTTCTGCTCCATTCTGTTCTGCTCCGTTCTGCTCTGTTCTGTTCTGCTCTGCTCTGTTCTGTTCTGTTCTGTTCTGCTCCGTTCTGTTCTGTTCTGCTCTGTTCTGTTCTGTTCTGTTCTGCTCTGTTCTGTTCTGTTCTGTTCTGCTCTGTTCTGCTCTGTTCTGCTCTGTTCTGCTCTGCTCTGCTCTGTTCTGTTCTGTTCTGCTCTGTTCTGTTCTGCTCCGTTCTGTTCTGCTCTGTTCTGCTCCATTCTGTTCTGCTCCGTTCTGCTCTGTTCTGTTCTGCTCTGCTCTGCTCTGCTCCGTTCTGTTTTGTTCTGTTCTGCTCTGTTATGCTCTGTTCTGTTCTGCTCTGTTCTGCTCTGTTCTGTTCTGCTCTGCTCCGTTCTGTTCTGTTCTGTTCTGCTCTGTTCTGTTCTGTTCTGCTGTGTTCTCAGTCAGGATGATAATGAGGAGGAGTTGTTTTATGGATGATGGGTTTGGGTGTTTTCTATTTATAAATATTTATAAATAGAAAACGATCTCGCAGACGGAGGCCATCATTTATTTAATGTGATACTGTTTATCTGAACTTCATCTCATCAATTCAACGATCTCAAAAAATCACATTTCTATGCAAATCAGTTCTTGTCAAACTGAGAGTTCAAAAGATAAAACGTTCTGGAAGTATGATATCTCACAGTGGGGACGGATGTTGTATTAAACTCCTGGCAATGATATCTCACAGTGGGGACGGATGTTGTATTAAACTCCTGGCAATGATATCTCACAGTGGGGACGGATGTTGTATTAAACTCCTGGCAATGATATCTCACAGTGGGGACGGATGTTGTATTAAACTCCTGATAATGATATCTCACAGTGGGGACGGATGTTGTATTAAACTCCTGATAATGATATCTCACAGTGGGGACGGATGTTGTATTAAACTCCTGGCAATGATATCTCACAGTGGGGACGGATGTTGTATTAAACTCCTGGCAATGATATCTCACAGTGGGGACGGATGTTGTATTAAACTCCTGATCATGATATCTCACAGTGGGGACGGATGTTGTGTTGTATTAAACTCCTGATAATGATATCTCACAGTGGGGACGGATGTTGTATTAAACTCCTGGCAATGATATCTCACAGTGGGGACGGATGTTGTATTAAACTCCTGGCAATGATATCTCACAATGGGGACGGATGTTGTATTAAACTCCTGGCAATGATATCTCACAGTGGGGAAGGATGTTGTATTAAACTCCTGGCAATGATATCTCACAGTGGGGACGGATGTTGTATTAAACTCCTGGCAATGATATCTCACAGTGGGGACGGATGTTGTATTAAACTCCTGGCAATGATATCTCACAGTGGGGACGGATGTTGTATTAAACTCCTGATCATGATATCTCACAGTGGGGACGGATGTTGTGTTGTATTGAACTCCTGATAATGATATCTCACAGTGGGCACGGATGTTGTATTAAACTCCTGATAATGATATCTCACAGTGGGGACGGATGTTGTGTTGTATTAAACTCCTGATAATGATATCTCACAGTGGGGACGGATGTTGTATTAAACTCCTGATAATGATATCTCACAGTGGGGACGGATGTTGTATTAAACTCCTGATAATGATATCTCACAGTGGGGACGGATGTTGTATTAAACTCCTGGCAATGATATCTCACAGTGGGGACGGATGTTGTATTAAACTCCTGATAATGATATCTCACTGACATACACTACTGGTCAAATGTTTTAGAACACCTAGCCATTCAAGAGTTTTTCTAAAGTTTTTACTATTTTCTACATTGTAGAATAGTAGGGAAGACATCAAAACTATGAAATAACTCATAAGGAACCATCTAGTAACCAAAAAAGTGTTAAACAAATCAAACTATATTTTATATTTGAGATTCTTCCAAAGTAGCCACCCTTTACCTTGATGCCTCTTTGCAAACTCTTGGCATTCTCTCAACCAGCGTCATGAGGTAGTCACCTGGAATGCATTTCAATTAACAAGTGTGCCTTCTTAAAAGTTAATTTGTGGAATTTATTTTCTTCTTAATGTGTTTGAGCCAATCAGTTGTGTTGTATCAAGGTAGGGGTGGTAAACAGAAGATAACCCTATTTGATAAAAGACCAAGTCCATATTATGGCAAGAACAGCTCAAAGAAGCAAAGAAAAATGACAGTCCATCATTACTCTAAGACATGAAGGTCAGTCAATACGGAACATTTCAAGAACTTTTAAAGTTTCTTCAAGTGCGGTCTCAAAAACCATCAGCGCTATGATGAACCTGGCTCTCATGAGGACCACCACAGGAATGGAAGACCCAGAGTTACCTCTGCTGCAAAGGAAAAGTTCATTAGAGTTACCAGCCTCAGAAATTGCAGCACAAATAAATGCTTCACAGAGTTTAAGTAACAGACATATCTCAACATCAATTGTTCAGAGGAGACTGTGTGAATCAGGCCTTCGTAGTCAATTTGCTGCAAAGAAAACTACTAAAGGACACAAATAATAATAAGAGACTTGCTTAGGCCAAGAAACATGAGCAATGGACATTAGACCATTAGAACTCTGTACTTTTAGATTGGTGGAAATTTGTTCTTTGGTCTGGAGTCCAAATTTGAGATTTTTGGTTCCAACTGCCGTGTCTTTGTGAGACGCAGAGGAGGTGAACGGATGATCTCCGCATGTGCATTTCCCGCCGTGAAGCATGGAGGAGGTGGTGTTATGGTGTGGAGGTGCTTTGCTGGTGACACTGTCTGTGATTAATTTAGAATTCAAGGCACACTTAAACAGCATGGCTACCACAGCATTCTGCAGCAATATGCCATCCCTTCTGGTTTGGGCCTATCATTTGTTTTTCAACAGGTCTATGACCCAACACACCTCCAGGCTGTGTAAGGGGTATTTGACCAAGAAGGAGAGTGATGAAGTGCTGCATCAGATGACCTGGCCTCCACAATCACCCAACCACAACCCAATTGAGATTGTTTGGAATGAGTCGGACCGCAGAGTGAAGGAAAAGCAGCCAACAGGTGCTCAGCATATGTGGAAGCTTCTTCAATACTGTTGAAACAGCAATCCAGGTGAAGCTGGTTGAGAGAATGACAAGAGTGTGCAAAGATATCAAGAAGGCAAAGTGTGGCTATTTTAAAGAATCTCATATATAAAATATAAAATATATTTTGATTTGTTTAACACTTTTTTGGTTACTACATGATTCCATATGTGTTATTTCATAGTTTTGATGTCTTCACTATTATTCTACAATGTAGAAAATAGTGAAAATAAAGAAAAACCCTTAAATCAGGAGGTGTTCTAAAACTTTTGGCCGGTAGTGGGGTCGGAAATGATTGACACCCTTGATAAAGATGAGCAATACTGACTGTATAAAATAAATAATTCAAATACTGAGCTATGTTGCCTTCAGAAAGTATTCACACCCCTTGACTTTTTTCTGATTTTGTTGTGCTACAGCCTGAATTTAAAATGGATTAAATTTTGATTTTTGTAACAGAATACAAAAAAACTGTAACTGTAATCCATTATATTACCAGCAAAAACATTTTAATCAGATTACAGATTCTTTTGAAAAACTAGATGATTACTTTTACATTCAGAAAGGATATTTGCAAAAATAAAATCTTTAATACTTCTCTATTATCTCAATGACATTCAAACCAGCATTGAAAAAAAGGCTCAAGTTTAAATTTGTTCAACATGAACGAGTCTGACCACCAATCAGAGACCACTATGATGACACACCAAATGTGTTTGATGGATCGTGGGAAAAGAGCAGGAATAGGCTTCTTGTAGGCTACAGTCCAAGCTATGTCTTCTATTGGTGTGACTGTTGTCGGCCAACTTGAATAAACTCTTGGAGGTCCTGTAAGGATGACAGCAGTGATGTAGTCTACAGCGATACGGATATCACTTATTACTGATATCTACATAGAGCATTGATGTTAATCACACTGCTGCTCTCTCATTTAGCTATTTGTGCCTTACGGATTGTGGTTGTTCTGGACGGCTGTTTACATACCTAAAATGGGTATTTGAACCCAATAATGGTTGAATTCAAGAAGTTTAAGCTGCATATCAATCATTGTATTTGAAACCAATGCGTTCTTGCAACAGCTGCATAGTGCGGATGGCAGCCGATGGAATAAAAGTGGGGCTTTTAATGCTCAATCTAATTCATGCTGATGACAAAAATTATTCCATAATCCTAATGGACACATACACTTTCAATAGACTTAAAGTGGCAATCTGTTGCTACATCAATTTTTTGACTTTTAAATTATATTTATATCCATTGATTCTTGAAGAATATAATTTATAAATGGCTAATGAGTTTAGTTCAACTGTCACACTCCATGACAACCCAAAATATAAGCTTGTTTTACTCCAATGATTTAAACATTATAAATGTAAACAAACACTGTATAGCCTCATAACATTAAAACAATACTTTTGATATCATGGATGGTCAGTCCATGCATCCATAGCTCTGTCTATTAATCTGAGACTGGTTACATTTCTCCAGGCCCATCCTTCAGCTTTTTACTAAAACAGAGGTGGGGCAGCCATTTTGTTATTGTTTCATCTGTGGATTTGCCCTTTAAACAGCTGCATATTATCAAGATATCAAAGTGTCACCAACTAAAAGGTAAACAACATATTCCTGTAGCAAATGCAGCATATGGCATTCATGTTTCCCATGTAAATAGCCCTTTTCAGTAGTGCTCAAAGCAGGCCGTTCCATGAGCGCAGCATTTATTTTACAACTGGAATCAATGAGCCCAATCAGTCGTCCATGACAACACAATCATAAACAATAGAGTAGGGCTGGCTAATAAGTCCTCAGTTTTGGGGTCATGCTCAGGTAAAACAATTTGGCTAATCTATGCTTCCAAATTATTTACTTCTATTTCTTATTCTTATATTTTTGTAGGTATTTAAAAATATATATGTTTTAACTGCATTGTTGGTTAGGGCTTGTTAGTAAGCGTTTCACTGTGAGGTCTACACCTGTTGTATTCGGCGCAGGTGAGAAATACAATTTGATTCGATTTTTCCAAGTCCTATTCTTGAAGATCCAGGGGTATAACATTTATTGTAATGACTGGAATTCTGATAACTTTGGTTTTTAATGTAAATATATAATTTAATCGTATTGTTATATGTAGTAGAAAGTGATGGGTTAGAAGAAGCCTACATAACCAACACATAAAGTAAAATTTAACATCCATATATGGCCAAATATGTATAAACTTTAACATTGATTTATCCTGCAATAGATGTTGTTCAATGGTAACATACATTTCTGTCTTCTTCTAATGCCTCTTAAAGGGAAAGTAATCTAAAAGTAACTGAATGTAATTTGGGTAATCCAAAAGGTACATTACTGATTACTATTTTGGACATGTAACTAGTTACTGTAATGGATTACATTTAGAAAGTAACTACCCAACCCTGACTGGCCTACACACAATACCCCATAATGTCAAAGTGGAATTATGTTTTTACAATTTTTCACAAATTAATTAAAAGCTGAAATGTCTTGAGTCAAAATTCAACCCCATTGTTAAGGCAAGCCTAAATAAATTCAGGAGTAAAAATGTGCTTAATTAACAAGTCACAGAATAAATTCCATGGACTCACTCTGTGTGCAATTATAGTGTTTAACATGATTTTTGAATGACTACCTCATCTATGTAGCCCACACATACAGATTAATTGTAAGGTCCCTCAGTCGAGCAGTGAATTTAAAACAGATTCAACCACAAAGACCAGGGAGGTTTACCAATACCACGCAAAGAAGGGCACCTATTGGTATATGGGTAAAAAAAAAGCAGACATTGAATATCCCTTTAGCATGGTGAAGTTATTAATTTCACTTTGGATGGTGTATCAGTATACCCAGTCACTACAAAGATACAGGCATCCTTCCCAACTCAGTTGCCGGAGAGGAAGGAAACTGCTCAGGGATTTGACCCTGCGGCCAATGGTGACTTTAAACCAGTTACAGAATAGAATGGCTGTGATAGGAGAAAACTGAGGATGGATGAACAACATTAGTTACTCCAAAAGGCTCTGCTCAAACCCTACACCCCAACCCGAGCACTCCGTTCTGCCACCTAAGGTCTCTTGGCCCTCCCCTCCTATGGGAGGGCAGTTCCCACTCACCCCATTCCAAGCTGTTCTCTGTCCTGGCACCCCAATGGGTCATATGTGGTTGTCCCACCATCTTAAGATGAATGCACTAACTGTAAGTCGCTCTGGATAAGAGCGTCTGCTAAATGACTAAAATGTAAATGTAAAATGAGTGAGATATTTACAGAGTCAAAGATCATACCCCAACAAAATAATCACAAACACAACCAAAACAAAGGGCAAATGAATCCAACCAGTTTGTAAAGTCACATGATGTAGTCATTGAGCACTAGGAATATTGGACATAAACATTTGATGACTTTATTGATAACAATCTACAAGGGGTGTCAATAATTTTGACCCCTACCTTTCTGAGAAAAACATGTATTACTTGTTATCTGTTGGACGTACAATATAGCTCAGTTTTTGAAATAATTATTTTATACAGTCATTATTGTTCATCTTTATCAAGGTTTTCAATAATTTTGGACCCCACTGTACCTCTAGTTGGTTTTGTCTCGATCAAAACCATTAATCAACAAAACACAAAGATGGAGCGTTGATGATTCCTACCAGAGGGAGGTCCTGATCTAATAAAACCAAATAACTAGCTTCTGCCTGTAGATAACTCATTCAAACCAAATAACTAGCTTCTGCCTGTAGATAACTCATTCAAACCAAATAACTAGCTTCTGCCTGTAGATAACTCATTCAAACCAAATAACTAGCTTCTGCCTGTAGATAACCCATTCAAACCAAATAACTAGCTTCTGCCTGTAGATAACTCATTCAAACCAAATAACTAGCTTCTGCCTGTAGATAACTCATTCAAACCAAATAACTAGCTTCTGCCTGTAGATAACTCATTCAAACCAAATAACTAGCTTCTGCCTGTAGATAACTCATTCAAACCAAATAACTAGCTTCTGCCTGTAGATAACTCATTCAAACCAAATAACTAGCTTCTGCCTGTAGATAACCCATTCAAACCAAATAACTAGCTTCTGCCTGTAGATAACTCATTCAAACCAAATAACTAGCTTCTGCCTGTAGATAACTCATTCAAACCAAATAACTAGCTTCTGCCTGTAGATAACTCATTCAAACCAAATAACTAGCTTCTGCCTGTAGATAACCCATTCAAACCAAATAACTAGCTTCTGCCTGTAGAAAACTCATTCAAACCAAATAACTAGATTCTGCCTGTCCACTCTCTTAATGAACAAAAACAACTTTGCATGGTGGATAAAGCATGCAATTTGGTAGAATCATTCCTTAGATGCGGCAGGTAGCCTAGTGGTTAAAGCATTGGGCCGGTAACTGAAAGGTAGAATCCCCGAGCTGACAAGATAAAAATCTGTTGTTCTGTCCCTGAACAAGTCAGTTCCCCGGTAGGCCATCATTGTAAATAAGAATTTGTTCTTAACTGACTTGTCTAGTTAAATAGAGGTTACACATGCTATGAAAACATTTAATACAGTGTTATAAAATGTTGAACAAGATGTAATACAAAGAACATGATGCATAACAAAACATTAATAAACACTCTATGGGTGGCAGGTAGCCACTCTATGGGTGGCTGGTAGCCACTCTCTGGGTGGCTGGTAGCCACTCTATAGGTGGCAGGTAGCCATTCTATGGGTGGCTGGTAGCCACTCTCTGGGTGGCAGGTAGCCACTCTCTGGGTGGCTGGTAGCCACTCTCTGGGTGGCAGGTAGCCACTCTATGGGTGGCTGGTAGCCACTCTCTGGGTGGCTGGTAGCCACTCTCTGGGTGGCAGGTAGCCACTCTATGGGTGGCTGGTAGCCACTCTCTGGGTGGCAGGTAGCCACTCTCTGGGTGGCAGGTAGCCACTCTCTGGGTGGCTGGTAGCCACTCTATGGGTGGCAGATAGCCTAGTGTTTAAAAGCGTTGGGCCAGGTCGTTGATTTGAATCCCCGAGCCGTCAAGGTGGAAAAAATCTGCCGTTCTGTCCTTGAGCAAGGCAGTTAACCCCGAACAACTGCGCCCCGGGCGTCGATGACGGGTTGGGATAAATACGGGAGACACATTTCAGTTGACTACATTCAGTTGTACAGCTGACTATGTATCTCCCTTTCCCTTCTCACAGAGCGCCCAGATTCTGGTGACAACTAAACACAGGTGGAAGATTACTAATTTCTTGTCAAAGTCAAATTGTATTATCACCTACAGAATAAGCCTTGGAAATGCATCCCACACAATTTGATTGAATTACAACTGCTAAATCTACACTCAGTACTACCAAGACCAGCAAATACTTTGTTGAGGTTTGGAGTAAAAACCCCACACAATAGATACTCTGCTACTAAATATTTATTATTTGGACAAATCAAGAAAAATATATGCAGCATTTCATTATTATTATTTTTTTTCTTAAAGAAAGACTATACAAATTGGGAATATTTATTCAAATAGTTCAACTGTGTACTTGCATGCTGAGAGAATGGCCGTTTCTGGATGGAGAAGACAAAAAAATACAATAATACCACACTGTGTCACGGTCCAAAGGGATGTTGTTATCCCCTAAACAACATGAATAACAAATACATTCCTGAAAAATCAGCAGGCAAAAAAAAATATTATATATATAAAAAAAAAATGAAATCGGTCAAAATGTTTAATACAGAGATAACAAATAATACAAAATATGAATTTAGTCAATAAATGTACAGAAAAAAACCTAACAGAATAGATTGAGGAATTTGTACAAATACCACAGAACAACATCAATATTTCAATAACGTTAGATAGACTGTATACTGTATATTATATTTCCTTTGTGATATAAAACATGACTAGAGAGAATGAATGCGTAAGTAAGTCCTAACACGATGTAAAACATGATGAGCGAGAGAGAGAGGAGGAAGTTCTGACACAAATCAGACTAGGGGTGAAATATTCCGGTAATTTTCCCAACATGCCCAGACTTTCCAGAAATCCCGGTAGAAGGATTCCTGGATTTCCTGCTTATTCACACCTGATTCCGGGAATCTTCTATTGTGGAAAACCTGGACATTTTTGGAAAGTTACGTTAATTTTGCAACCCTAGTTCAGACCTACAGTAGTAACATCTTCAGGGTTAGGTAGGCTACAGCACGTACTCTCTTATACAAAATGTACAAATCATCAGCCTCTAACTAGTTACATACACCAGAATACTGTCCTTTTTTTTACAGTAGTATGACACAGTACAAAACATTGTGCCTAGAAGTTGTGTTGAGGAGACGCAAAGGTGACCCGGTGTTGCCCCCCCGTGGTCCCCGCTAGTCATGTGACCTCAGTCATCGATGCCGAATGGTTCTGAAAAACAGAAAAAAGAGATGTTACATTTTTTTTTGCATTTTCTTAGAAACTAAGAATTTAGGTTAATACTGTGGTTGATGTCCATCAAACATAACGTATAAACGAGTGTGGTATGGGTTTCCTAAACTTTACGAAAACCAGTGCTGAGTGTGGTATGCGTTTCCTAAACTTTACAAAAACCAGTGCTGAGTGTGGTATGCGTTTCCTAAACTTTACAAAAACCAGTGCTGAGTGTGGTATGCGTTTCCTAAACTTTACAAAAACCAGTGCTGAGTGTGGTATGCGTTTCCTAAACTTTACGAAAACCAGTGCTGAGTGTGGTATGCGTTTCCTAAACTTTACGAAAACCAGTGCTGAGTGTGGGATGCTTTTCCTAAACTTTACGGAAACCAGTGCTGAATAAAACTACTGATAGGGTTCTGGAAGACAAAGTAAAGGTGTCTTTGTAAAGAATTTTACACAGGAAGGAAAGGAATACAGTGTAGTACTGCTCCCAGATATCCCGATGGCTTCACATCACACAACATTTTGATGCTCTATGGTAAACACAACCCCTCCACCTCTCAAATGTGATTCTCAACTTCCTTTCTAACACACGTCTCCTTCGTCACTAGGAGCGACAAAGTCCTAGACTACTGTTACTCTACCCACAAGCAAGCATACAAGGCCCTCCCTCATCCCCCATTCGGTAAATCAGATACATATGTGAGAATACTGTTCATTGACTACAGCCCAGCGTTCAACACCATTGTCCCCTCCAAGCTCGTCACCAAGTTGGAGGACCCTGGGACTGAACACCTCCATTGGCAACTGGATCCTGGATTTCCCGACGGGCCGAGGGGGCCCCACAGGGGTGTGTGCGCTTAGTCCCCTCCTGTACTCCCTGTTCACCCACGACTGCGTGGCCACGCACGACTCCAACACCATCATTAAGTTTGCTGAGGAAACGACGGTGGTAGGCCAGATTAACAATGACGATGAGACAGCCTAAATGGAGGAGGTCAGTGCCGAGACAACAACCTCTCCCTCAATGTCAGTAAGGAGCTGATCGTGGACTACAGGAAACTGGAGGGGGGGGCGAGCAAGCCCCATCCACATCGACGGGGCTGCAATGGAGCGGGTCGAGAGCAAAAAGATCTTTGGTGTCAAAATCACTAAGGATTTGAAATGGTCCACACACACACGTGCACAGTCATGAAGAAAGCTCAACAACACCTCTTCATCCTCAGGAGGTTGAAAAGGACATGGATCCTCCAATACTCAAAAAGTTCTACAGCTGCACCGTTGAGAGCATCTTGACCGTCTGCATCACTGCTTGGTATGGCAACTGCACCGCCCTCCATCGCATGGCGCTACAGAGGGTGGTGCGGACAGCCCAGTACATCATTGGGGCTGAGCTCCCTGTCATCCAGGATCTCTATATCAGGCGGTATGAAAGGAAGGCCCGGGAAATCATGAAAAGACTCCCCCCCCCCCCCCCCCCAAGCCATAGACTGTTCTCTCTGCTTGTAAGGTTTGGAGCTGGCAAAAAAAAGGCATTTCACTTTACTTGAGCACGTGACATTAAACCTTGAAACTTGAACCACCTGCTACATTGATTACATGTCAGTGATCCATCAATTAGGAGACTAACTAGTCCAGTCAGTCAAACAGCAAAAAATAATTATCTGCAACCTCATTTCCTCATTGGATCCAGCAATCCGTCTGTCTCTTTCTTTGATTGACAGGTGATCCTGACAGAGAGAGGCTGATGTCATTAATAAACCGGCTTCATATTGGTAACTACAGTAGCCGGACATCACACACACGCTTCCTTCACCATCTCTCTCACACAGAGTCTGGATCGGATAAACGTACTCCTTATTCCCTCACCATCTCAAATCAAATCAAATAAAAGACACATGTACACAACAGGTGTAGTAGACCTTACAGTGAAATGCTGAATACAACAGGTGTAGTAGACCTCACAGTGAAATGCTGAATACAACAGGTGTAGTAGACCTCACAGTGAAATGCTGAATACAACAGGTGTAGTAGACCTTACAGTGAAATGCTGAATACAACAGGTGTAGTAGACCTCACAGTGAAATGCTGAATACAACAGGTGTAGTAGACCTCACAGTGAAATGCTGAATACAACAGGTGTAGTAGACCTTACAGTGAAATGCTGAATACAACAGGTGTAGTAGACCTTACAGTGAAATGCTGAATACAACAGGTGTAGTAGACCTCACAGTGAAATGCTGAATACAACAGGTGTAGTAGACCTTACAGTGAAATGCTGAATACAACAGGTGTAGTAGAACTCACAGTGAAATGCTGAATACAACAGGTGTAGTAGACCTCACAGTGAAATGCTGAATACAGCAGGTGTAGTAGACCTTACAGTGAAATGCTGAATACAACAGGTGTAGTAGACCTTACAGTGAAATGCTGAATACAACAGGTGTAGTAGACCTTACAGTGAAATGCTGAATACAACAGGTGTAGTAGACCTTACAGTGAAATGCTGAATACAACAGGTGTAGTAGACCTTACAGTGAAATGCTGAATACAACAGGTGTAGACCTCACAGTGAAATGCTGAATACAACAGGTGTAGTAGACCTCACAGTGAAATGCTGAATACAACAGGTGTAGTAGACCTTACAGTGAAATGCTGAATACAACAGGTGTAGACCTCACAGTGAAATGCTGAATACAACAGGTGTAGTAGACCTTACAGTGAAATGCTGAATACAACAGGTGTAGACCTTACAGTGAAATGCTGAATACAACAGGTGTAGTAGACCTCACAGTGAAATGCTGAATACAACAGGTGTAGTAGACCTTACAGTGAAATGCTGAATACAACAGGTGTATTAGACCTTACAGTGAAATGCTGAATACAACAGGTGTAGTAGACCTCACAGTGAAATGCTGAATACAACAGGTGTAGTAGACCTCACAGTGAAATGCTGAATACAACAGGTGTAGTAGACTTTCAGTGAAATGCTGAATACAACAGGTGTAGTAGACCTCACAGTGAAATGCTGAATACAACAGGTGTAGTAGACCTTACAGTGAAATGCTGAATACAACAGGTGTAGTAGACCTTACAGTGAAATGCTGAATACAACAGGTGTAGTAGACCTCACAGTGAAATGCTGAATACAGCAGGTGTAGTAGACCTTACAGTGAAATGCTGAATACAACAGGTGTAGTAGACCTTACAGTGAAATGCTGAATACAACAGGTGTAGACCTCACAGTGAAATGCTGAATACAACAGGTGTAGTAGACCTCACAGTGAAATGCTGAATACAACAGGTGTAGTAGACCTTACAGTGAAATGCTGAATACAACAGGTGTAGACCTCACAGTGAAATGCTGAATACAACAGGTGTATTAGACCTTACAGTGAAATGCTGAATACAACAGGTGTAGTAGACCTCACAGTGAAATGCTGAATACAACAGGTGTAGTAGACCTTACAGTGAAATGCTGAATACAACAGGTGTAGTAGACCTTACAGTGAAATGCTGAATACAACAGGTGTAGTAGACCTTACAGTGAAATGCTGAATACAACAGGTGTAGTAGACCTTACAGTGAAATGCTGAATACAACAGGTGTAGTAGACCTTACAGTGAAATGCTGAATACAACAGGTGTAGTAGACCTTACAGTGAAATGCTGAATACAACAGGTGTAGTAGACCTCACAGTGAAATGCTTAATACAACAGGTGTAGTAGACCTTACAGTGAAATGCTGAATACAACAGGTGTAGTAGACCTTACAGTGAAATGCTGAATACAACAGGTGTAGTAGACCTTACAGTGAAATGCTTACTGACAAGCCCTTAACCAACAAAGCTTTAAGAATTAAAAAAAACAAAAAAAAAACATGTTAATTAAGTAAAAAATTTATAAAATAAAATTAACAAATAATTAAAGAGCAGCAGTAAATAACAATAGCGGGGATATATACAGTGAGGGGGAAAAAGTATTTGATCCCCTGCTGATTTTGTACGTTTGCCCACTTACAAAGAAATGGTCAGTCTATAATTTTAATGGTATGTTTATTTGAACAGTGAGAGACAGAATAACAACAACAAAAAATCCAGAAAAATGCATGTCAAACATGTTATAAAATGATTTGCTTTTTAATGAGGTAAATAAGTATGACAACGATCCAAACCATAACTCCAAATCCACACAAAAATGGTTCACTGACCATAAAATCAAGCTATTGAAATTTCCACCCCCTGACCTAAACCCCGTTGAAAACCTGTGGGGTGAAGAGGAGACTCCACAAGTTAGGACCAAGGACTCTGAAGGATCTGGAACCACAGTATTCGTCATAATACCCATAAAACCTAGCGATCAAACAAGGAAATGGTACCGATTGTTCATTTTTTCCCAAAGGGGAATTTAGAAACACTTAAAATGTTTCGTGTAGGGTTACCCAGGTGTGACGTATTGATTTACATTTAAGTCATTTAGCAGACGCTCTTATCCAGAGCGACTTACAAATTGGTGCATTCACCTTATGATATCCAGTGGAACAACCACTTTACAATAGTACATCTATATATTTTTTTTGGGGGGGGGTTAAAAGGATTACTATATCCTATCCCAGGTATTCCTTAAAGACGTATTGATAACCATGTAAATCTCTCCCAGGTGTGATGTATTGATAACCATGTAAATCTCTCCCTGGTGTGATGTATTGATAACCATGTAAATCTCTCTACCAGGTGTGATGTATTGATAACCATGTAAATCTCTCCCTGGTGTGATGTATTGATAACCATGTAAATCTCTCCCAGGTGTGATGTATTGATAACCATGTAAATCTCTACCAGGTGTGATGTATTGATAACCATGTAAATCTCTCCCTGGTGTGATGTATTGATGACCATGTAAATCTCTCCCTGGTGTGATGTATTGATAACCATGTAAATCTCTACCAGGTGTGATGTATTGATAACCATGTAAATCTCTCCCTGGTGTGATGTATTGATGACCATGTAAATCTCTCCCTGGTGTGATGTATTGATAACCATGTAAATCTCTCCCTGGTGTGATGTATTGATAACCATGTAAATCTCTCCCTGGTGTGATGTATTGATAACCATGTAAATCTCTCCCAGGTGTGATGTATTGATAACCATGTACATCTCTCCCTGGTGTGATGTATTGATAACCATGTAAATCTCTACCTGGTGTGATGTATTGATAACCATGTAAATCTCTACCTGGTGTGATGTATTGATAACCATGTAAATCTCTCCCAGGTGTGATGTATTGATAACCATATAAATCTCTCTACCAGGTGTGATGTATTGATAACCATGTAAATCTCTCCCTGGTGTGATGTATTGATAACCATGTAAATCTCTCTCCCTGGTGTGATGTATTGATAACCATGTAAATCTCTCCCAGGTGTGATGTATTGATAACCATGTAAATCTCTCCCAGGTGTGATGTATTGATAACCATGTAAATCTCTACCTGGTGTGATGTATTGATAACCATGTAAATCTCTCTCCCAGGTGTGATGTATTGATAACCATGTAAATCTCTCCCTGGTGTGATGTATTGATAACCATGTAAATCTCTCCCTGGTGTGATGTATTGATAACCATGTAAATCTCTACCAGGTGTGATGTATTGATAACCATGTAAATCTCTCTCCCAGGTGTGACGTATTGATAACCATGTAAATCTCTCTCCCAGGTGTGATGTATTGATAACCATGTAAATTGCTCTTCGACAAGGTGACTTTTATCAATATATCAGGCTCTATTTACTATACATACAGTGAGTATTCAAAACATCAGCAACACCTTCCTAATATTGAGTGGATTTAACAAGCGACATCAATAAGGGATCATAGCATTCACCTGGATTCACCTGGTTACAGCAGGTGTTCTTAATGTTTTGTATACGCAGTGTACATGAAAAAAAATTCTCTCTCTCAATTCAAGTTCAATTTAAGTGCTTTATTGGCATGGGAAACATGTTTACATTGCCAAAGCAAGTGAAATTGATACTAAAGAAAAGTGAAATAAACAATACAAAAAGTTCCAAAAGAATAAAAACATTTCAAATCTCATATTACGTCTACATACACTGTTGTAATGATGTGCAAATAGTCAAAGTACAAAAGAGAAAATAAATCAACATAAATATGGGTTGTATTTACAATGGTGTTTGTTCTTCACTGGTTGCCATTTTCACAAATCTTGCTGCTGTGATGGCACACTGTGGTATTTCACCCAATAGATATGCGAGTTTATCAAAATTGGATTTGTTTTTCGAATTCTTTGTGGATCTGTGTAATCTGAGGGAAATATGTGTCTCTAATATGGTTATACATTTGGCAGGAGGTTAGGAAGTGCAGCTCAGTTCCCACCTCATTTTGTGGGCAGTGTGCACATAGCCTGTCTTCTCTTGAGAGCCAGGTCTGCCTACGGCGGCCTTTCTCAATAGCAATGCTATGCTCTCGCTTTCTCTCTCTCAACAGCAAGGCTATTCTCTCTCAATAGCAAGGCTATTCTCTCTCTCTCAGTGGTGCATGGGCCAGCTGTTTGTTCACCTGCACCCAAACGCAATTGCTAATAACCCATCCTCAACTGCCCGACTATATGTGATGAAGTGAAAATCTGAAGCCTCCACCCAACCATAACCCCCAAATATAGAAAATGTTCTATAGGCTTCAGTCAAAGACTGCAGAACGATATGCTGAATTGCAGGATATTGTTTTGCCTGATTTAGATATGTTTCTGCTTATAATATCCAACATTTTGGTAGGCTATTTCTAAGTAAAAGTTTTTCTGTGCAAAATGTTTAAATGACATCAGTTTGACCGGTCGTAAGGAAAAAGAAAGCTGTGAAAACGACCCAACATGTTTCAGATTTCAGTTGGGCTTGGATGCATGTGGTTGAAATACGAATCAGCTTTAATGATGAAGACAGCACCTCTACAGATCGTATCTGTTTATCATGGTCTTACTGAGAGTTGTGGCTGCTTTGCGTCATGTATTGTTGTCTCTGAAACTGAAACTTCGACAGTGTCCTTTTTGCCTCCGTGGGTTAACTTTTTCTGCCCCTTCCCAAAAGCAGTATTTGGTGACTGGCTGTGTAAGCTATGTGGCCACGAACCTGCGGCAGGCCTTCTCCACGGACCTGCGGCAGGCCATCATTGACTTACATTGGATTTGCTTATACTGTACAATGTACTCTAGGAGTGTGTGGATTTCTTTAGGTATTATTTTTATATACTGTATATCTTGGTCCAGACGATTCTGAGGATTTGAACATGTTTAAAAAAGATTGTAAAAAGCTCCATTGAATGTGTTTACAGTCTACCGCATATACTCTAGGGGTATGTGAGAAAGAGTAATTATTTTTTTGATTTATACACTGAACAAAAAATATAAACTCAACATGTAACGTGTTGGTCCCATGTTTAATGAGATGAAATAAAAGATCCCAGAAATGTTCCATACACACAAAAAGCTTATTTCTCTCAAATTTGTTTACATCCCTGTTAGTGAGCATTTATCCATTGCAACTTTGCACAGTCATTCAAAAGGAGTGGGGACAACATTCCACAGGCCACAATCAACAGCCTGATCGACTCTATGAGAAGCAGATGTGTCGCGCTGCTATGAGGCAAATGGTGGTCACCCCAGATACTGACTGGTTTTCAGATCCAAGGCCCTACCTTTTTTCTGTTATGGTACACTATATCTACAAAACCAGGTGGACACCCCTTCAAATAAGTGGATTCAGCTATTTCAGCCACACCCGTTTCTGACAGGTGTATAAAATCGAGCACACAGCCATGCAATCTCCATAGACAAATATTGGTCTTACTGAAGACCTCAGTGACTTTCAATGTGGCACAGTCATAGGATGCCACCTTCCCAACAAGTCAGTTCGTCAAATTTCTGTCCTGCTAGAGCTGACCGGGGCAACTGTAAGTGCTGTTATTGTGAAGTGGAAACGTCTAGGAGCAATAACGGCTCAGCCGCGAAATGGTAGGCCACACAAACTCACAGAATGGGACTGCCGAGTGCTGAAGCGCGTAGTGCATAAAAATCATCTGTCCTCGGTTGCAACACTCACTACAGTTCCAAACTGCCTCTGTATGCAACGTCAGAACAACTGTTTGTGAAATAGGTTTCTATGGCCGAGCAGCCGCACACAAGCCTAAGATCACCATGCGCAACGCCAAGCGTCGGCTGGAGTGGTGTAAAGCTCGCTCCCATTGGACTCTGGAGCAGCGGAAACGCATTCTCTGGAGTGATGAATCACGCTTCACCATCTGGCATTCCAACAGACGAATCTGGGTTTGGCAGATGCCAGGAGAATTCTACCTGCCCCAATGCATAGTGCCAACTGTAAAGTTTGGTGGAGGAGGAATAAGGGTCTGGGGCTGTTTTTCATGGTTCAGGCCCCTTAGTTCCAGTGAAGGGAAATCTTAACACTACAGCATACAATGACATTCTAGACAATTCTGTGCTTCCAACTTTTTGGCAACAGTTTGGGGAAGGCCCCTTCCTGTTTCAGCATGACAATGCCCCCGTGCACAAAGCGAGGTCCATACAGAAATGGCTTGTCAAGATTGGTGTGGAAGAACTTGACTGGCTTGCACAGAGCCCTGACCTCAACCCCATTAAACACCTTTAGAATGAATTGAAACACCAACTGCAAGCCAGGTCTAATCAATCAACATCAGTGCCTGACCTCACTAATGGTCTTGTGGCTGAATGGAAGCAAGTCCTCGCAGCAATGTTCCAACATCTAGTGGAAAGCCTTCCCAGAAGAGTGGAGGCTGTTATAGCAGCAATGTTCCAACATCTAGTGGAAAGCCTTCCCAGAAGAGTGAGGCTGTTATAGCAGCAAAGGGGGGAACAACTCCATATTAATGCCCATGATTATGGAATGAGATGTTGGATGAGCAGGTGTCCACATACTTATGGTCATGTAGTGTATCTGTGACCAACATATATGTATTCCCAGTCATGTGAAATCCATAGATTAGGGCCTAATGAATTTATTTCAATTGACCGATTTCCGTATAAGAACTGTAACTCAGTAAAATCTTTTAAATTGTTGAACGTTGCGTTAAATATTTTTGTTCAGTGTATATTGGTCCAGACAATCGATATACAATCAATATACCAAACATTATTAAGATGTGAACGTTATTAAGATGTGAACGTTATTAAGATGTGAACATTATTAAGATGTGAACGTTATTAAGATGTGAACGTTATTAAGATGTGAACGTTATTAAGATGTGAACGTTATTAAGATGTGAACGTTATTAAGATGTGAACGTTATTAAGATGTGAACGTGAGATCTGAGAAAGGAAAGTGGGAAAATGCTGTGAAATGTCTCCAGTCTATTGACTTGTATTGGATTTGCTTATACTGCATGTATAAGGGGTATGTGAGAATTTCTTTACATATTGTTTTCATATATACACTTAACAAAAATATAAAACGCAACATGTAAAGTGTTGGTCCCATATTTCATGAACTGAAATAAAAGGTCCCAGAAATGTTCAAAATGCACAAAAAGGATTTTTCTCTAAAATGCTGTGCACCATTTTGTTTATATCCCTGTTAGTGAACATTTCTCCTTTGCAAAGAAAATCCATCCACCTGACAGGTGTGGCATATCAAGAAGCTGATTAAACAGCATGATCATTACACAGGTGCACCTTGTGCCGGGGACAATAAAAGACCACTCAAACATGTGCAGTTTTTACCTACTATAAGCCGCCACTAATGTTGTTTTAGAGAATTTGGCAGTACGTCCAACTGGCAGCAATTTGAATGCACATAGCTACCGTGACTAGATCACTGAGGCCCATTGTCCTGCCATTCATCCGCAGCCATAACGTCATGCTTCAGCATGACAATGCACGTCCCCTTGTCGCAAGGATCTGTACACAATTCCTGGAAGTTGAAAATGTCCCAGTTCTTCCATGGCCTGCATACTTACCAGACATGTCACCCATTGAGCATGTTTGGGATGCTCTAGATCGATGTGTAGGACTGTGTGTTCCAGTTCCCGCCAATATCCAGCAACTTCGCACAGCCATTGAAGAAGCGTCAGACAACATTCCACAGGCCACAATCAACAGCCTGATCAATTCTATGTGAAGGAGATGTGTCGCGCTGCATGAGGCAAACGGAGGTCACACCAGATACTGACTGGTTTTCTGATCCACGCCCCTACATTCTTTTTAAGGTATATGTGAACAATATATGCATATCTGCATTCCCAGTCCTGTGAAATCCATAGATTAGGGCCTAATGAATTTATTTAAATTGACCGATTTCCTTATATGAACTGTAACTCATTAAAATATTTTAAATTGTTGCATGCCTGTGCTTATATTTTTGTTCAGTATATACTGGTCATGAACAATCTATAGTCCAAAAATGATTATTCATTATTAAAACATGTACTCACAGGACCTGATTCATGAAATGTGTAAACAACTGTGTCCAAAGACTAAAAAAAAAGTACAATATCAAAACTCACATGGTAGAGAAACGCTTTGGCCGATTTAAAACGTGTTTCAGATTTGTCCTTCAGTAAGAACAGGCGTACTAAATGACATTAGACATTTGGACACGAATGGCTTAATGTTTCATTTCAGCTAGCGCTGTGAAAGGATCAGTGAGATAATGGAATGTGTTCCAAATGGAACCCTATTCCCTATATAGTACACTACTTTAGACCAGAGCCCTATGGAACCCTATTCCCTATATAGTGCACTACTTTAGACCAGAGCCCTATGGAACCCTATTCCCTATATAGTGCACTACTTTAGACCAGAGCCCTACGGAACCCTATTCCCTATATAGTGCACTACTTTAGACCAGAGCCCTATGGAACCCTATTCCCTATATAGTGCACTACTTTAGACCAGAGCCCTATGGAACCCTATTCCCTATATAGTGAACTACTTTAGACCAGAGACCTATGGAACCCTATTCCCTATATAGTGCACTACTTTAGACCAGAGCCCTATGGAACCCTATTCCCTATATAGTGCACTACTTTAGACCAGAGCCCTATGGAACCCTATTCCCTATATAGTGCACTACTTTAGACCAGAGCCCTATGGAACCCTATTCCCTATATAGTGCACTACTTTAGACCAGAGCCCTATGGGACCCTATTCCCTATATAGTGCACTACTTTAGACCAGAGCCCTATGGCACCCTATTCCCTATATAGTGCACTACTTTAGACCAGAACCCTATAGAACCCTATTCCCTATATAGTGCACTACTTTAGACCAGAGCCCTATGGCACCCTATTCCCTATATAGTGCACTACATTAGACCAGAACCCTATAGAACCCTATTCCCTATATAGTGCACTACTTTAGACCAGAGCCCTATGGAACCCTATTCCCTATATAGTGCACTACTTTAGACCAGAACCCTACGGAACCCAATTCCCTATATAGTGCACTACTTTATACCAGAGCCCTATGGCACCCTATTCCCTATATATAGTGCACTACTTTAGAACAGAACCCTATAGAACTCTATTCCCTATATAGTGCACTACTTTAGACCAGAGCCCTATAGAACCCTATTCCCTATATAGTGCACTACTTTAGACCAGAGCCCCATAGAACCCTATTCCCTATATAGTGCACTACTTTAGACCAGAGCCCTATGGGACTATGTAGGTGAAAAATAGCACCACCAACTGGTGGTGGACTGTGACAGACGTGTTTAGATGGATATTGGTACAACTGTCCCAACGTCCCGGAATGAGGACCAGCAGAAGACAGGGATCCAATTATTACACAACACACAGACTCTCACACAGACACACACATAACCAGACTCACACACACACACACAACCAGACTCACACACACACACACACACACACACACACAACCAGACTCTCTCACACACACACACACACACACACACACACACACACACACACACACACACACACACACACACACACACACACACACACACAACCAGACTCTCTCTCACACGCACACACACACACACACAACCAGACTCTCTCTCACACGCACACACACACACACACACACACAACCAGACTCACACACACACACACACACACACACACACACACAACCAGACTCTCTCACACACACACACACACACACACACACACACACACACACACACACACACACACACACACACACACACACACACACACACACAGCTGTAAGGGGTTTCTACAGTAGGGAATAGGGTACCATCTGGACAGCTGTAAGGGTTTTCTACAGTAGGGAATAGGATACCATCTGGACAGCTGTAAGGGTTTTCTACAGTAGGGAATAGGGTACCATCTGGACAGCTGTAAGGGTTTTCTACAGTAGGGAATAGGGTGCCATCTGGACAGCTGTAAGGGTTTTCTACAGTAGGGAATAGGATACCATCTGGACAGCTGTAAGGGTTTTCTACAGTAGGGAATAGGATACCATCTGGACAGCTGTAAGGGTTTTCTACAGTAGGGAATAGGATACCATCTGGACAGCTGTAAGGGTTTTCTACAGTAGGGAATAGGGTACCATCTGGACAGCTGAAAGGGTTTTCTACAGTAGGGAATAGGATACCATCTGGACAGCTGAAAGGGTTTTCTACAGTAGGGAATAGGATAGCTCTAGGAGGCTCTGAGCAGAATTATGTTGATAAGTACATAAACATGGTAGCTAGTTCATACATCAACTGGATTCCCCAGGAGGGAAGGAGACTGCTGAGGAGGCAACTTTACAACAATCATCAATACTAGGGCTGAAACGTTTCACAAAACTCACAGTTCGGTACGGTTTCGATACATCGACAAACTAAATGCCTGAGAAATATGTAATTTGTATTTCGATTTTCCATTTATTATAATAGTAAACATGGGTAGCTTGAATTCCCAGGAGCATATGGAAACAAAGGGACAACAAAAATCAGCAGTGCCTGCTTTATAACAGGAAATAAAATAGTCATTTAAAAACAGAACTTCAACAAGAGTGTATAGTCCAGCAGCAGATATCAACATTAAGTCACATAGCAGTGCCTTGAAATTGGACCACTTGAGACTGGTTACTTGAAAAAAACAAAAACATATTTATCAGATTTTCAAGTTTTTCCTTTCAGAAGATTAGTCTATCCGCATGATCTGCAGTGAGCACAGATGGGCTTGCTGTGACAATGTCAGGCGCTGTGAAGAACAGCCTCTCACTAGGGACAGAGATCCCAGGCACAGTCAGTATTCCACTTTCCTGTATGAGGTCACCTCCTCCTCTATGACCTTGACCTTTGACTTGGTTCCCTGCACCTGGGTCGTGAACAACTCCCCCAAAAAGTTCAGCCGTGGCAAACTTATTTTCTGGAGGAGAACCCCTGTCGTCTGTCGTCTCTGGAGAAGGGGTTGGCTCCTGTGGTATCTGTGGCTTGACCCTGCAGAATTAAACTAGATGAAAATTACAATCTGTGAAATGGCTTTAAAAATATGATTTGTTGTTGGAAATATATAAATCAGACACTATTATGACAATTACAATTATTACTTTATAATTAATTGTTAAATCACTAATTAATAAAATAATAACTGTCACATTAACAAAATAAAAACAATACCTGTTGTATATTGGTCACAATCTCTGCTGTGAGTTTATTGTAGACTCTCAGACGAGCAGCAGCATCCAGGTGTAGTAGAGACTTGACCCGGGGGTCCAAAGCGGTGCTCTTGTGAAAGAAGTCTTGGACACCAGGGTCAGCATATCTAGGCTCCACGTTAACTCTGATTAGCAGTCTTGACATCCTTTTACTGCGGGTTCATCTTCATCAGATGCCACCATTGATTTCAGGATGATTGTTTTCATAGGCAGGATCATGGAAACTGATGCTGAATGCTCTCAGTGCATATCAGTGTTGTGACTGTTTTGAGAGGTTTGCACACTTGGATAACTTCCTCTGCTAGTCTTACATCATTCTCAGACAAAGTCACAATATCTTTGCCATTCTTCCTCACAGCTTGATCAGTCAGTGTAGAATACACTGCAACTTTCTGTTCAAGGTATCTCTCAGCCGTGTCATGGCTTGAATTCCATCTAGCAGGGACATCTTGGATTAGTTTGTGGTTTGGCAGCTCCAGCATCTCCTGTTCTGTCTTGAAAACATGTTCAGCAGTTGTGCTTTTATTAGAGAAGGAAGGATACCACCTTCCTGGTCTATTATTAGAGAAGGATACCACCTTCCTGATCTATTATTAGAGAAGGATTCCACCTTCCTGATCTATTATTAGAGAAGGATACCACCTTCCTGATCTATTATTAGAGAAGGAAGGATACCACCTTCCTGATCTATTATTAGAGAAGGATGCCACCTTCCTGATCTATGATTAGAGAAGGATGCCACCTTCCTGATCTATGATTAGAGAAGGATGCCACCTTCCTGATCTATTATTAGAGAAGGATGCCACCTTCCTGATCTATGATTAGAGAAGGATACCACCTTCCTGATTTTTGCTTGGAGGCGAGAGATTGGATTCACTGACATTGCTTTTTGAGCTGCTAGATTAATAAAAAGCATCCTATCTGGTGCCCCAAATCCAGCTAGTGCAACTGCATTAACAATATTTCTAGCGTTGTCAGTGGCCACAGGAATCGTTACATTATCCCTCTCCAACTTCCACACTGCAACTACTTCCCTTAGCTCTTCCCCCAAGTTTACACTGGTGTGACGACTCTCAAGGGGACGTGTTTGAAGGACATGGCTTTTTTTATCTCCCACTCTGCCGTAATGAAATGAGGTGTTACAGTAAGGTGGCTCTCTGTAGCTCTAGACGTCCAGCTGTCTGTTGTTAGGAGCAACACACCGCGTTTCTGTCAACTCGCTCTCAAGTTGTTGTTTAGTTTAGTTTTATAAGGAAAGGTATTAATGTCTGGGCAAAATGTGTACAGGAAGGAATAGTGAAGCGGCTCGACCACTTTAAACATGTTTCTGAACCCCTGCGTTCTCTACCACAGAGAAAGGTCTCAATATCTGCCGCTATGAATTTTTCTAATCGCTGCGTTGATTTCTTTATCCCTTCCCGGAGTCAGACGCATATAGCTGTCTGAAGGCTGTGGAGAGAAGTAGTTGTCATTTAATTTTTTCGCCTAGTCCCACCGATTGGCACTTTTCGGGGGGATGTCGGTGCAAATTATTGCCACTCTAACAGGCAATCAGCAATGAACAGAGCCCTACATGTTGTAGAAGTTATATCCACCACTCGTTGGCAAACCCAGTTATAGTTTACAGGGAAACCAAAATGTTCCCAGATGTATGTAAACTTCTGACCCACTGGGAATGTGATGAAAGAAATAAAAGCTGAAATAAATCATTTTCTCTACTATTATTCTGACATTTCACATTCTTAAAATAAAGTGGTGATCCTAACAGGCCCAAGAAAGAGAATTTTTACTTGGATGTCAGGAATTGTGAAAAACTGAGTTTAAATGTATGTGGCTAAGGTGTATGTAAACTTCTGACTTCAACTGTACATATACAGTATCTATCTATCTATCTATCTATCTATCTATCTATCTATCTATCTATCTATCTATCTATCTATCTATCTATCTATCTATCTATATATATATATATATATATATATATATATATATATATAGTATAGTCCATTACAGTATGATGCAGTATAGTACAGTATAGTATGGTCCAGTATAGTATGGTAAAGTATAGTATGGTCCAGTATAGTATTGTTCAGTATAGCATGGTCCAGTATATTCCAGTATAGTATGGTCCAGTATAGTATGGTAAAGTACACTCCAGTATAGTATAGTCCAGGATAATAATGTACACTACAGTATATTCCAGTATAGTATATTCCAGTATAGTATAGTCCAGTATAGTATGGTAAAGTATAGTATGGTCCAGTAGAGTATGGTAAAGTATAGTATGGTCCAGTATAGTATGGTCCAGTATAGTATATTCCAGTATAGTATGGTCCAGTATAGTATATTCCAGTACAGTATGGTCCAGTATAGTATATTCCAGTATAGTATGGTCCAGTATAGTATATTCCAGTATAGTATATTCCAGTATAGTATGGTAAAGTATAGTATGGTCCAGTATAGTATATTCCAGTACAGTATGGTCCAGTATAGTATATTCCAGTATAGTATGGTCCAGTATAGTATATTCCAGTACAGTATGGTCCAGTATATTCCAGTATAGTATAGTCCAGTATAATAATGTACAGCACAGTATAGTCCAGTAAAGTATAGTCCAGTATAGTAATGTACAGTATAGTATAGTCCAGTATAGTATGGTCCAGTATAGTCCAATATAGTATGTACAGTATAGTATGGTACAGTATAGTATGGTACAGTATAGTATGGTACAGCATAGTCCAGTATAGTATGGTGCAGTATAGTCCAATATAGTATGTATAGTATAGTATGGTACAGTATATTCCAGTATAGTATGGTACAGTATAGTATGGTACAGTATAGCCCAGCATAGTATGGCACAGTGCAGTACAGGCCAGTGTAGTATAGTAAAGTATAGTCCAGTATAGTATGGTACAGTATAGTATAGTCCAGTATAATAATGTACAGTACAGTATATTCCAGTATAGTATGGTAAAGTATAGTATGGTACAGTATAGTATGGTACAGTGTAGTCCAGTATAGTATGATACAGTATAGTCCAATATAGTATGTACAGTATAATATAGTCCAGTATAATAATGTACAGTACAGTATATTCCAGTATAGTATAGTCCAGTATAGTATGGTATAGTATGGTCCAGTATAGTATAATACAGTATAGTATGGTAAAGTATAGTATGGTCCAGCACAGTATGGTCCAGTATAGTATAGTCCAGTAAAATAATGTACCGATAAATTAATGTACAGTACAGTATATTCCAGTATAATATATGCCAGTATAGTATGGTTCAGTATAGTACAGTATAATATGGTCCAGTATAGTACAGTATAATATGGTCCAGTATAGTACAGTATAATATGGTCCAGTATAGTAGATTCCAGTATAGTATGGTCCAGTATAGTATAATACAGCATGGTATAGTCCAGTAAAATAATGTACAGTATATTCCAGTATAGTATACGCCAGTATTGTATAGTCCAGTATAGTAAATTCCAGTATAGTATGGTACAGTATAGAATATTCCAGTATAGTATAGTACAGCATAGTCCAGTATAGAATGGTGCAGTATAGTATGGTCCAGTATAGTATGGTCCAGTATAGTATAGTCCAGTATAGTATATTCCAGTATAGTATAGTCCAGTATAGTATAGTACAGCATAGTATGGTCCAGTATAGTATGATCCAGTATAGTATGGTCCAGTACAGTATATTCCAGTATAGTATAGTCCAGTATAGTATAGTACAACATAGTATGGTCCAGTATAGTATGGTCCAGTACAGTAAATTCCAGTATAGTATAGTCCAGCATAGTATGGTCCAGTATAGTATAGTCCAGTATTGTATTTTCCAGTATAGTATAGTACAGCATAGTATGGTCCAGTATAGTATTGTCCAGTATAGTATGGTCCAGTATAGTATTGTCCAGTATAGTATGGTACAGCATAATATAGTCCAGTATAGTATTGTCCAGTATAATAATGCACATTACAGTGTATTCCAATATAGTATAGTCCAGTGTAGTACAGTCCAGTATAGTAATGTACAGTACAGTATATTCCTGTATAGTATAGTCCAGTATAGTGTAGTCCAGTATATTCCAGTATAGTATAGTCTAGTATGGTCCAGTATAGTAATGTACAGCACATTATATTCCAGTATAGTATAGTCCAGTATAGTATGGTACAGTATAGTATGGTACAGTATAGAATATTCCAGTATAGTAAATTCCAGTATAGTATGGTACAGTATAGAATATTCCAGTATAGTAAATTCCAGTATAGTATGGTACAGTATAGAATATTCCAGTATAGTAAATTCCAGTATAGTATGGTACAGTATAGAATAATCCAGTATAGTAAATTCCAGTATAGTATGGTACAGTATAGTATAGTATAGAATGGTACAGTACAGTTCATAAACAGTATAGTCCATAAACATTCTCTAATTGTATCTTGGGGTAGAAATTGCTCTTAATAGATCTAGGATCAAGCAATCCAACTCCAATCCCTTACTAGTATAGTCTGGTATAGTCCGGTATAGAATGGTCCAGTATAGTCCAGTATAGTCCGGTATAGAATGGTCCAGTATAGTCTGGTATAGTCCGGTATAGAATGGTCCAGTATAGTCTGGTATAGTCCGGTATAGAATGGTCCAGTATAGTCCAGTATAGTTCAGTATAGTACGGTACAGTATAGTCCAGTATAGAATGGTACAGTATAGTCCATTATATTCCAGTATAGTACGGTAAAGTATAGTCCAGTACAGTATTTTTATTGTTTATTTTTTTATTTCACCTTTATTTAACCAGGTAGGCCAGTTGAGAACAAGTCCTCATTTACAACTACTACCTGGCCAAGATAAAGCAAAGCAGTGCGACAAAAACAACAACACAGAGTTACACATGAACAAACGTACAGTCAATAACACAATAGAAAAGTCTATACACAGTGTGTACAAATATAGAAGATTAGGGAGGTAAGGCAATAAATAGGCCATAGAGGCAAAATAATTAAAATTTAGCATTAACACTGGAGTGATAGATGTGCAGATGATGATGTGCAAGTAGAGATACTGGGGCGCAAAAGAGCAAGAGGAAAAATAACAATATGGGGATGAGGTAGTTGGGTGGGCTATTTACAGATGGGCTGTAAAGTATAGGGTTAGAAGGAGTCTACATAACCAACTCATAAAGTTACATTTTACATCCAGCTACGTAAACTTTAACATTGATTTATCCTGCAATAGATGTCGTTCAATTGGTAACATACATTTCTGTCTTCTTCTAATTCCTCTTAAAGGGAAAGTAATCCAAAAGTAACTGAATGTAATCAGATTACATTACTGAGTTTGGGGTAATCCAACAGTTACTGATGACTATTTTGGACAGGTAACTAGTAACTGTAACAGATTACATTTAGAAAGTAACCTACCCAACCCTGAGTATGGTACAATATAATATAGTACAGTATACTACAGTGTTGTCCAGCATAGTATAATCCAGGATAGTATGGTTCAGCACAGTCGGGTCTAGGTCAGCACTAACAACTGTGCTAACTACATGCCTGTGCAGTAGTATTGAACAGTAGTGTTAAGTGGTTACCTGTGCAGTAATACTGAACAGTAGTGTTAAGTGCAGTAATACTGAACAGTAGTGTTAAGTGCAGTAGTATTGAACAGTAGTGTTAAGTGCAGTAGTATTGAACAGTAGTGTTAAGTGCAGCAGTATTGAACAATAGTGTTAAGTGCAGTAGTATTGAACAGTAGTGTTAAGTGCAGTAGTATTGAACAGTAGTGTTAAGTGGTTACCTGTGCAGTAGTATTGAACAGTAGTGTTAAGTGGTTACCTGTGCAGTAGTATTGAACAGCAGTGTTAAGTGGTTACCTGCGCGCTGAGAGTCTCCAGGGGGCTCTGAATGCGGGGGAAGGTCATTAGAGGGAGACCACGGTAATCTTCAGTCTTCTGCTTGGCAGGAGGAGAGTGGGCTCCTTTAAAGTTGTTCACCACACAGATACCCTGAAACAAAAGGAGACATACCGGAGAGGGGACAAAACATTAAGAACACCTACTCTTTCCATGACATAGACTTATTGATGTCACTTGCTAAATCCACTTAGTTAAACCAGTGTAGATCAATTGGAGAACACAGGATAAAATAAGGATTTTTAAGCCTTGAGAGAATCGAGACATGAATTGTGTATGTGTGCCATTCAGAGGGTAAACAGGCAAGACAAAAGATTTAAGTGACTTTGAACGGGATGTGTTAGTAGGTCCCAGGAGCACCGGTTTGTGTGTGTCAAGAACTGCAACACTGCTGGGTTTTTCAAACTCAACAGTTTCCCGTGGGTATCAAGAATGGTCCACCACCCAAAGGACATCCAGTCAACTTGACACAACTGTGGCAAGCATTGGAGTCAACATGGGCCAGCATCTTCGTGGAACGCTTTAGATACCGTATAAAGTCCATTCCCTGACAAATTGAGGCTGTTCTGATGGTATAAGGGGGGGGGTGCAACTCAACATTAGGAAGGTGTTCCTAATGTCAGGTATACTTAGTGTATATTTGGCATTGTGTTTAAGGTTAAAGTCCTGCCGAAAGATGAATTTGTCTCCCAGTGTCTGGTAGTCCTCACCAGGAAGAGATAAAGAAACGTTAGTCCTCACCAGGAAGAGATAAAGAAACAGGAAGAGATAAAGAAATGTTAGTCCTCACCAGGAAGAGATAAAGAAACAGGAAGAGATAAAGAAATGCTAGTCCTCACCAGGAAGAGATAAAGAAACAGGAAGAGATAAAGAAACGTTAGTCCTCACCAGGAAGAGATAAAGAAACAGGAAGAGATAAAGAAATGTTAGTCCTCACCAGGAAGAGACAAAGAAACGTTAGTCCTCACCAGGAAGAGATAAAGAAATGTTAGTCCTCACCAGGAAGAGATAAAGAAACATTAGTCCTCACCAGGAAGAGATAAAGAAACATTAGTCCTCACCAGGAAGAGATAAAGAAACATTAGTCCTCACCAGGAAGAGATAAAGAAACATTAGTCCTCACCAGGAAGAGATAAAGAAACATTAGTTCTCACCAGGAAGAGATAAAAGAAATGTTAGTCTTCACCAGGAAGAGTTAAAGAAACATTAGTCCTCACCAGGAAGAGATAAAGAAACATTAGTCCTCACCAGGAAGAGATAAAGAAACATTAGTTCTCACCAGGAAGAGATAAATAAATGTTAGTCCTCACCAGGAAGAGATAAAGAAACGTTAGTCCACACCAGGAAGAGATAAAGAAACAGGAAGAGATAAAGAAACGTTAGTCCTCACCAGGAAGAGATAAAGAAACATTAGTCCACACCAGGAAGAGATAAAGAAACAGGAAGAGATAAAGAAATGTTAGTCCTCACCAGGAAGAGACAAAGAAGCGTTAGTCCTCACCAGGAAGAGATAAAGAAATGTTAGTCCTCACCAGGAAGAGATAAAGAAACATTAGTCCTCACCAGGAAGAGATAAAGAAACATTAGTCCTCACCAGGAAGAGATAAAGAAACATTAGTCCTCACCAGGAAGGGATCAAGAAACAGGAAGAGATACAGAAATGTTAGTCCTCACCAGGAAGAGATAAATAAACATTAGTTCTCACCAGGAAGAGATAAATAAATGTTAGTCCTCACCAGGAAGAGATAAAAGAAATGTTAGTCTTCACCAGGAAGAGTTAAAGAAACATTAGTCCTCACCAGGAAGAGATAAAGAAACATTAGTCCTAACCAGGAAGAGATAAAGAAACATTAGTTCTCACCAGGAAGAGATAAATAAATGGTAGTCCTCACCAGGAAGAGATAAATAAATGTTAGTCCTCACCAGGAAGAGATAAAGAAATGTTAGTCCTCACCAGGAAGAGATAAAGAAAAAGGAAGATATAAAGAAATGTTAGTCCTCACCAGGAATAGAGCGATAGAGCTGCCCAGGACGAACCCAGCGATGACATCAGAACAGTGGTTCCGGTACTCCGAGACCCGGTTAAGCCCGGTGAGGAAGGCTGTACACAGGGTACCCAGGCACAGCACCGGTTTGGCCAGGCGGCTACTCTTAGTCTTTATGGTGCTAGTGATGTACATCTGGAACAACAAGACACCAGAACATGGTGAGACAGAACCACAGAGATTAAAAAATGATGTATCCATCTAAAACAGACGGCTACTCTAGATCTGAAAAACAGAGCTCGTTCAGAGATAACACTATGACTGAATTACCAGCTTCTGTAACACAGGGGAGTAGGAATACATATCCCATTGACACAAACTGTCAGTTTGTGTTTAGTCATCACAATCATCAACATCATTCTCATCACCATCCTCATCACCCTCACCATCACCCTCTTCATAAACCCTCATCACCATCATCATCATCACCATCATCATCACGATCATCATCACCACCATCATCATTGTTCTCATCATCACCCTCATCATTGTTCTCATCATCACCATCATCATCGCCATTGTTAAAGACTTATGACTAGAGCACATTTTAGTTGCATAATGAGTTATTTTATAATTGCATAATCTGCTTATTAGTAGTAATAATCAGTTAATTAGTAGTAAAAAAAACTTGAAAAAAGATATACTATATATACTGCTAAGGAGGTGTGTAAACAAAACTCCTTACAAATTTGGCAAGATAAGAAGTTGGGGTATGGGGGAGACAAAATACTGATACCTACATATAAAAACATTTTGGTTTACCCAGTTTATATATTTACTGCCTTGTAATCATCATATCTTCTTTGTATGAATAGATCTTTTTTTTTACATATTCTTGGAGATTGAAACTAGTGTTCTCCTTGTGTATGAGAAGAGTAATTATGTAGTGGACTGCAGTAGACTGTAGGAATGTTTACTCCCTTAACTCAAGGCCTCTCCTGACTGATAGGAAGACCTGGAGGAGTATGAAGGTTCCGGACTCAAGCTGGGACACGATAACACCATCTGCCCAGTATAAGAGATGTTCATCCTAGAAAAAGAGGGGAGGGGAGGGGGGGCTTGGCAGCTGTATTGTTGTCTTGGCAACTGCAACACCTACTGTGGTGAATAAATCTAGCTTCAGTTTTTTCAGAGTCCATCTGGATTATTGTACCAGACCATAGAACCTAACAATTTGTGTTACCGGCAGGATTCACCATGATATTCAGTCAAACTGAAGAGTATGAATCAGTGGAAAAAGAAACCTGCACACGAAACGAGGTATGAAAGTTCCTACACCCGTTTCCACTCTTTCTGACATCTTGGGGGAGACGAGGGTCATAGGTTGAATATAAATTATGGGAAACAGACCTAGAAAGCCTGGATGTATTCAGTAGGCCAACTGGGTATAGACGACAGGTAGGAGACCTAGGGGTTTAGCCCCTATATTGGTTAGACTGGGCACCGCTGGGACGGCCTGGTTAAGAGGGTAAGCCCCCATATAGGTTAGACTATGCACCGCAGGGACTACGTGCCTAGGAGGGTTTAACCATTGCCTAGGACTAGGGGGTTGAAGTTCCCCTAGGAGGGTTTAACCATCCCCTAGGACTAGGGGTTGAAGTCCGTTAGGAGGGTTTAACCATCCCCTAGGACTAGGGGTTGAAGTCCCCTAGGAGGGTTTAACCATCCCCTAGGACTAGGGGGTTGAAGTCCCCTAGGAGGGTTTAACCATCCCCTAGGACTAGGGGTTGAAGTACCCTAGGAGGGTTTAACCATCCCCTAGGACTAGGGGTTTGAAGTCCCCTAGGAGGGTGTAACCATCCCCTAGGACTAGGGGTTGAAGTCCACCTAGGAGGGTTTAACCATCCCCTAGGACTAGGGGATGAAGTCCCCTAGGAGGGTTTAACCATCCCCTAGGACTAGGGGATGAAGTCCCCTAGGAGGGTTTAACCATCCCCTAGGACTAGAAGTCCCCTAGGAGGGTTTAACCATCCCCTAGGACTAGAAGTCCCCTAGGAGGGTTTAACCATCCCCTAGGACTAGGGGTTGAAGTCCCCTAGGAGGGTTTAACCATCCCCTAGGACTAGGGGTTGAAGTCCCCTAGGAGGGTTTAACCATCCCCTAGGACTAGGGGTTGAAGTCCCCTAGGAGGGTTTAACCATCCCCTAGGACTAGGGGGTTGAAATCCCCTAGGAGGGTTTAACCATCCCCTAGGACTAGGGGTTGAAGTCCCTTAGGAGGGTTTAACCATCCCCTAGGACTAGGGGTTGAAGTCCCCTAGGAGGGTTTAACCATCCCCTACGACTAGGGGTTGAAGTCCCCTAGGAGAGTTTAACCATCCCCTAGGACTAGGGGTTGAAGTCCCCTAGGAGGGTGTAACCATCCCCTAGGACTAGGGGTTGAAGTCCCCTAGGAGGGTTTAACCATCCCCTAGGACTAGGGGTTGAAGTCCCCTAGGAGGGTTTAACCATCCCCTAGGACTAGGGGTTGAAGTCCCCTAGGAGGGTTTAACCATCCCCTAGGACTAGGGGTTGAAGTCCCCTAGGAGGGTCGAGGGGATTGGCCGACCCTACGACATGTCTGTTTATTGTGTGGTTGCCACATTTGTATACTAGTACGTTCGGTGGTGGAGAAGCAAGTCCATATTGAAAGTCTACGTTATTCAATGAGTCCCATTGAAGTCACACCAGGAGCAAGACGTTTTCAATTAATAACGAACCCGTGAAGGATGAGACATTGTCGGTAGACGAAAATGACAGTTTCCTGTAAATTATGAAGGTGGTTGGAGAACAATAGTAGTATTAATAAGTTATTTGAGAACAATTGATGTGTATTGACCGTCCAAAACTTAGTAAGGAGGTTGGTTTTAGTCCTAAGAAAGGCGCATAACTAAGATCGATTAGGTGGAAATAGGAAAACAACTGTGGGTGACCTGGGAACAGTGCTATTGGAGATGGGAGGGTGGAATCGTTCACCTTCCTGTGATCCACATCATCCTTCCACAGAGTCTCCATTGCTAAATTAGTGTCGTCATTCACCGAAATCATTAGGTAGCTTGACAAATTTATTAAGCACCTACAGTACCTTGGAAAAAAAAGTTAATAAGCAAGTATTACAGCCGTGGGTGAGGAAACACCCTAGACACTGCCAGGTGAGGGGCAGAAATAACTATTGAAGACCCCCAGAATGCCAGACCCCCAGACTGCCAGACCCCCAGACTGCCAGACCGCCAGACTGCCAGACTGCCAGACCCCCAGACTGCCAGACCCCCAGACTGCCAGACGGTAGTACAGCTCCAAAATCAACACCAACAGTTAAATATTGGTGAAATGCGTAGCATAATGAAAGAAGAGCCTGACACAGTTAAAGAGGGTCAGGAATTTATCCGTTTCCTGAGAAAACAGGGCCGGATCTTTGCATTATACACGGGCGATAATGATCACGTAGTCCGCGCTCTCCTACCTAGAGCAATCTTGGTGCAACCTCTACGGGATTGGTGTCCCTATATCGGGATGATTGACCTAACGTGCGCTAATGTGACTAGAATGACGTTGTAAATAACAGCAAACTTTCCAGGACATAGACATGTCTTATGAAGGCAGAAAGCTTAAATACTTGTTAATCTAACTGCACTGTCCAATTTACAGTAGCTATTACAGTGAAGGAATAACATGCTATTGTTTGAAGTACTGTGCAATATAGCAATGCTTTACTGGATCAATCTGTACACACACTGCTGCCATCTAGTGGCCAGAATCTAAATTGTGCCTAAACTGCAATATTATATTATGTCCTTTCTCTTGCATTTCAAAGATGATTGAACAAAAAAAAAATATATATATATTTTTGGGGAATTGTCTAATGTGTTATATTCTCCTACATTAATTTCACATTTCCACAAACTTCAAAGTGTTTCCTTTCAAATGGTATCAAGAATATGCATATCCTTGCTTCAGGTCCTGAGTTACAGGCAGTTAGATTTGGGTATGTGATTTTAGGCGAAAATTTAAAAAAAAGGGTCCGATCCTTAAGAGGCTAGAGCAATGTTGACGCAACTCCTGGCACTTCACCAAAATCCCTCTTGGTCCTCCAGCCATAAGGCATGTGATCCAGCAACCTCATATGTGTCGTTGGAAGGATCCTTAAATGCTGTTGGGAACTTCTGTTTAGATCAGATGTGAACAAAATCATGACATTTATTTAGGGTCCTAAAGAGGGAGTCAGTGACTACAGCAATATGATGGAAGAAACATTGCGTACTCATTTGTACCTCCACCTTGAACCCAGTATAAAGGCTGCTATTGCCGGCGTGATGAATAAACACTCCACCAAGGAAAAGATAGTACAAGCTGCATTGCTAGCGGAATTCATTCCACCAACTTTGCAGCAGAACGAGTTGTCACTGCTGCCCCGATCACCTCCAAAAATAGTAGTGGTTTCAAGAATAAGGAAAATAAAAAGCAAGACAAGAGTTAAATCTGAGTTACACAGCCTACCAGTAGTATTGATATCTATGAGGCCGTCAACGAATGCAACCACTGGACTCACACCACACAAAGTGGTTACCGGGAGAACGATGAGAGTCCAAGGCAACATTATTTATATGTCACAAATTAATGATTTGGCAGTTTTGAGTGAATCTATGTTGTATTACTGTGAGAAAATAACCCATGCATTGCAGTGTGTGTATTCACAGGTAAAGTGTGAGAAAAAAATCTGGTGTTGGGACAATGCTGGTCTGGGTCCCACACAGTGCTCTGTACCTACACTGGTTCTGGGAGATAACACAGCCATACTTTGAGGGTGGGTTGTGTCTGGGACAGAGTAATTGTTTTTTTGCAGGAAGGAATATGGAGCGAGCAGAATGGGGACTTCCAACATTTAAGGTCCAGACGAAATGGTCTCTCCTGCCTGCATTCAAACCAACCCTGTTTGGTGTCTCTGATGAAATCAAACCAACCCTGTGTGGTGTCTCTGATGAAATCAAACCAACCCTGTGTGGTGTCTCTGATGAAATCAAACCAACCCGAGTGTGTGTGTGAGAGTGAGAGAGAGAGACACAGCTGCATGTGAGCTCTCACATTTTTCAACATGTTTTTTACAAAAGGATAGATTTGGAGTTTGATAAACTTAGATTTTTTTCGTCAGGGACATATGCAGGATGCTACCCTCCACAGTATGACCTTCGCTCCAGATCAAAACTTCAAACCTACAACCTCATTTTGACCAAAATTAACTGGAGACATTACTGCTTCCAAAGTTGTATTTTTCCAAGCTATACAAAGTGTGCTCTAGCAAACAAACAGCAGAGACCTGAGGACACCATCCAACCTGGAACTGAGTGAGTAGTGTTTGGTCTGATGCTATTTTGAAAGCCAAGAAGAAAACTAAAAGGAAAAAGAAAGTACATTACAATGATATATTTTACTTTATAGAGACTGAATGCTGAGTTAAGACTGACAGGCTTGCTAGGACAGTCCAGATACAACAACAATTAGATGTGTGAAGTGAAATGTGTCAAGGCCTTTGGGCCCAACAAGCGGCATGAGTCTTTGAAGCCCCCTTTGACGTCCCCTCCTGCTGTTCAGAGACCATCCACTGGCATTTTCTACAAGAAATCTGCCTCCAGAAATAAAAGCTTCTCCCAAGTGGGTGTGACACCTACTCCTGTTGCCTGCTGCACTGCTGCTTGGATTCCAGCTGGCGATCTGAGAGCATTCACTCTCCTCTACCACACTCCCCCTCTCTCCTGAGCATTCACTCTCCTCTACCACACTCCCCCCTCTCTCCTGGTCATTCGCTCTCCTCTACCCCACTCCCCCCTCTCTCCTGGTCATTCACTCTCCTCTACCCCACTCCCCCCTCTCTCCTGGTCATTCACTCTCCTCTACCCCACTCCCCCTCTCTCCTGAGCATTCGCTCTCCTCTGCCACACTCCCCCTCTCTCCTGAGCATTCGCTCTCCTCTACCCCACTCCCCCCTCTCTCCTGAGCATTCGCTCGCCTCCAGCATTCACACACTGTTGGGGCGAGTGACTCTGAACTTACAATGGCTAGCCCCAAGTCGTTATATATTACATATTTTTTCTTGTGTATTTTGCTATTTGCCTCATGACTCCTGCATGCTTTGTTGACTACGAAATGTCTTTCCCCAACCGTGGGACTGAATGTTTGTTCCCACACTCGGGACTCTGACTCTCTATTAGTTACACAGACTTTTGGCCTCCCATCCTATTCTAACCACCTCTCTCCAGCTTTGTATTCATGTTACCTGATGAAATTGCTGTACAATATGATCTTGTTGCCATCTGATGTACAGGCAAATGAGAAATAAATGCACTCAGGCTACCTGGAAGGCCAAAGTTAGTTACTTTAAGGAGCAGTTATCTCTCTGTGGGTCTAATCCCAAGAAGTTCTGGAAAACGGTTAAAGACCTGGAGAATAAACCCTCCTCCTCACAGCTGTCCATGTCCCTTAATGTTGATGATGTGGTTGTTACGGACAAGAAGCACATGGCCGAGCTCTTTAATCACCACTTCATTAAGTCAGGATTCCTATTTGACTCAGCCATGCCTCCTTGCCCATCCAACATTTCCTCATCTCCCACCCCTCTAATGCGACTATCCCTGATGCTTCTCCCTCTTTTTCCCCTGCCCCGCTACAAAGTTTCTCCCTACAGGCAGTCACTGAGTCCGAGGTGCTAAAGGAGATCCTTAAACTTGACCCCAAAAAAAACATCTGGGTCAGATGGTTTAGACCCTTTCTTCTTTAAGGTTGCTGCCCCTATCATCGCCAAGCCTATCTCTGACCTTTATAACCTGTATCTCCTTTCTGGAGAGGTTCCCATTGCTTGGAAGGCAGCCACGGTTCGTCCTTTATTTAAAAGGGGAGATCAAGCTGATCCTAACTGTTATAGGCCTATTTCTATTTTGCCCTGTTTATCAAAAGTGTTGGAAATACTTGTCAATAATCAACTGACTGGCTTTCTTGATGTCTATAGAATTCTCTCTGGTATGCAATCTGGTTTCCGCTCAGGTTACGGATGTGTCACTGCAACCTTAAAGGTCCTCAACGATGTCACCATTGCCCTTGATTCTAAGCAATATTGTGCTGCTATTTTTATTGACTTGGCCAAAGATTATGATACGGTAGACCATTCCGTTCTTGTGGGCCGGCTAAGGAGTATTGGTGTCTCTGAGGGTTCTGGCCTGGTTTGCCAACTACCTCTCTCAAAGAGTGCAGTGTATAAAGTCCGAAAACCTGTTATTTCTGCCACTACCTGTCACCAAGGGAGTACCCCGAGGTTTGATCCTAGACCCCACGCTGTACTCAATTTACATCAACAACAGAGCTCAGGCAGTAGGAAGCTCTCTCATCCATTTATATGCAGATGATACAATCTTATACTCAGCTGGCCCCTCCCCGGATTTTGTGTTAAACGCTCTACAACAAAGCTTTCTTAGTGTCCAACAAGCTTTCTCTGGCCTTAACCTTGTTCTGAACACCTCCAAAACAAAGGTCATGTGGTTTGGTAAGAAGAATGCCCCTCTCATGTGTGATTACTACCTCTGAGGCTTTAGAGCTTGAGGTAGTCACCTCATACAAGTACTTGGGAGTATGGCTAGATGGTATACTGTCCTTCTCTCAGCACATATCAAAGCTGCAGGCTAAAGTTAAATCTAGACTTGGTTTCCTGTATCGTAATCGCTCCTCTTTCACCCCAGCTGACCAACTAACCCTGATTCAGATGACAATCCTGCCCGTGCTAGATTATGGAGACGTAATTTATAGATCAGCAGGTAAGGGTGCTCTCGAGCAGCTAGATGTTCTTTACCATTCAGCCATAAGATTTGCCACCAATGCTCCTTATAGGACACATCACTGCAATCTACACTCCTCCGTAAACTGGTCATCTCTGTATACCCATCGCAAGACCCACTGGTTGATGCTTATTTATAAAACCCTCTTAGGCCTTACTCCCCCCTATCTCCCCAAAGCACACACATCCCTGGGTCGCTCGTCTTTTCAGTTCGCTGCAGCTAGCGACTGGAACGAACAGCAACAAACACTCAAACTGGACAGTTTTAACTCCATCTCTTCATTCAAAGACTCAATCATGGACATTCTTACTGACAGTTGCGTGATGTATTGTTGTCTCTACCTTCTTGCCCGTTGTGCTGTTGTCTGTGCCCAATAATGTTTGTACCATGTTTTGTGCTGCTACCATTTCGTGTTGCTACCATGATGTTGTCATGTTGTTTTGCTACCACGCTGTGTTGTCATGTTGTTTTGCTACCACGCTGTGTTGTCATGTGTTTCTACCACGCTGTGTTGTTATGTTGTTTTGCTACCACGCTCTGTTGTCATGTGTTTCTACCACGCTGTGTTGTTATGTTGTTTTGCTACCACGCTGTGTTATGTTGTGTTGCTACCACGCTGTGTTGTCATGTTGTGTTGCTACCACGCTGTGTTGTGTTGTTTTTCTACCACACTGTGTTGTCATGTTGTTTTGCTACCACACTGTGTTGTCATGTTATTTTGCTACCACGCTATGTTGTCATGTTGTATTGCTACCACGCTATGTTGTCATGTTGTGTTTCTACCACGCTGTGTTGTGTTGTTTTTCTACCGCGCTGTGTTGTCATGTTGTTTTTCTACCGCGCTGTGTTGTCATGTTGTGTTGCTACCACGCTGTGTTGTCATGTTGTGTTGCTACCACGCTGTGTTGTCATGTTGTGTTGCTACCACGCTGTGTTGTCATGTTGTGTTGCTACCACGCTGTGTTGTCATGTTGTTTCTCTACCATGCTGTGTTGTGTTGTTTTGCTACCACGCTGTGTTGTGTTGTTTTTTTACCACGCTGTGTTGTCATGTGTTGCTGCCTTGCTATGTTGTTGTCTTCCAGTGCTTCCTCCTTTATAAGTTGTGTCATAATGCAGCTCACCTTGCGTGCTGCTGCAGCATTCTGTGGAACACTATTTAATTGTCAGCCATTTTTTCTGTTAATGCGAGTTAGTGCTAGTTTGACCACCAGAGGGCATATTTGAGAAGCATTTGATAGTCTTCCATATTGGCATCACCAGGGAATGTAAAACCTTTTTTGTAATAACATAGTATATGGGATTGATTTTAAGAAATTTGGCTTAATTCATTTGATTAATATTATGGTGTTTCTATTGTGAGAAAATGAAACCCTCAGGGTTTCCGTTAGGATGGAATGGAAAAGATGGCGCTGTACAACGTGACGGTCTGATGGTTTGCCTTCATTAGACAACCAATATTTCTGTAAATCAGTGATATATCTGCATTTTTAAAGAGTATTTTTATCATTATTTTATTAACGAAAGCATAAAGATGCTGATGAAGAAATAGAGTACCGTACAGTATATGCTTTCACTTTCGATAATAAATCATTTTGAAGATATAAGCCACCTCGTCCCCACAGGAGGCCTTTTCCCTTTTGGTAGGCCGTCATTGTAAATAAGAATTTGTTCTTAACTGACTTGCCTAGTTAAATAAAAGTAAAATAAAATGTAAATAAATGCATTAAAATGTCGCTGATGAAATCAAACCAACCCTGTGTGGTGTCTCTGATGAAATTAAACCAACCCTGTGTGGTGTCTCTGATGAAATCAAACCAACCCTGTGTGGTGTCTCTGATGAAATCAAACCAACCCTGTGTGGTGTCGCTGATGAAATCAAACCAACCCTGTGTGGTGTCTCTGATGAAATCAAACCAACCCTGTGTGGTGTCTCTGATGAAATCAAACCAACCCTGTGTGGTGTCTCTGATGAAATCAAACCAACCCTGTGTGGTGTCTCTGATGAAATCAAACCAACCCTGTGTGGTGTCTCTGATGACATCAACGTCGCCGAAACCATATCCTTTCACAAACTCCCAAAGAAAAGCCACTCCAGATCTGTCACAGATGTTCAGCCTTGTGAGTATAGCTCAGGGTTGCGTAGATTAAAAATATTGTTTGTACACCAAATGGCGATAGTGTACCCGTTTAAAGATAAAAACAGACTATTTTGGCTCGGCTAATTCTGTGCTGGGCTAATGAGACCAAGGGTGTAATGTTGAATGACCAATACGCAAATCAAACTATAATTGTCTTGAAACATATTGATCAGTCTGACAAATATGAACGGGCAAAACAGTATCTAGGAGGAGGTGCAATGGAATAGCTTAGAACAGACCGTTAGCCAGTGTAAATGGAATAGCCTAGAACAGACCGTTAGCCAGTGTAAATGGAATAGCTTAGAACAGACCGTTAGCCAGTGTAAATGGAATAGCCTAGAACACACCGTTAGCCAGTGTAAATGGAATAGCCTAGAACAGACCGTTAGCCAGTATAAATGGAATAGCCTAGAACACACCGTTAGCCAGTGTAAATGGAATAGCCTAGAACACACCGTTAGCCAGTGTAAATGGAATAGCTTAGAACACACCGTTAGCCAGTGTAAATGGAATAGCCTAGAACACACCGTTAGCCAGTGTAAATGGAATAGCCTAGAACACACCGTTAGCCAGTGTAAATGGAATAGCTTAGAACACACCGTTAGCCAGTGTAAATGGAATAGCCTAGAACACACCGTTAGCCAGTGTAAATGGAATAGCCTAGAACAGACCGTTAGCCAGTGTAAATGGAATAGCCTAGAACAGACCGTTAGCCAGTGTAAATGGAATAGCCTAGAACACACCATTAGCCAGTGTAAATGGAATAGCATAGAACACACCGTTAGCCAGTGTAAATGGAATAGCCTAGAACAGACCGTTAGCCAGTGTAAATGGAATAGCCTAGAACAGACCGTTAGCCAGTGTAAATGGAATAGCCTAGAACACACCATTAGCCAGTGTAAATGGAATAGCCTAGAAGCAAACTCACTGTCTTATGGGGTGTTAGAGTAAGACATGGGGATAAAAGCACTGTCCAACCGTGATGGCGTGTTCACCAAAGCATTAGTGCTGAATAATACATTGACCGAGGTAAATGTCATTCAAATCGAGATGGTGTTTTGTGGAGCAACTCCTAACATGAGTGGAAACCTCAATGCAAAATGAATCTAGTCAGTTGTGTAGGATCTTATTGGTGATTAGATCTAAACAATGAGGGGCTCTGGAGGACACCTGCTTATCCTTACTAGAAGGACACCTGCTTCTCCTTACTAGAAATACAGCTGCTTCTCCTTACTAGAAGGACACCTGCTCCCCTTACTAGAAGGACACCTGCTTCCCCTTACTAGAAGGACACCTGCTTCTCCTTACTAGAAGGACACCTGCATCTCCTTACTAGAAGGACACCTGCATCTCCTTACTAGAAGGACACCTGCATGTCCTTACTAGAAGGACACCTGCTTCCCCTTACTAGAAGGACACCTGCATCTCCTTACTAGAAGGACACCTGCTTCTCCTTACTAGAAGGACACCTGCTTCTCCTTACTAGAAGGACACATGCTTCCCCTTACTAGAAGGACACCTGCTTCTCCTTACTAGAAGGACACCTGCTTCCCCTTACTAGAAGGAATGTCAATAAGGGCTATGATCAACAATACTCCTAAACACATTGTTAGCCATCCTGGATGTAGTGTCCTCTCTTAGTAAATCTGACAAAAACATATGGGGGGCTGAACTGGTAGGGCAATGACACCTCACTCAATGATCTGTTGGTCTCACCATGTGTTGCTGACGCGACCTCAGACATGAAGAACTAGTTGTGATTACTTTTGCATTTGTTGAAAATCACTGTCAGGAACCACGCTGTGCACACCGCTGTCACCACCGCTGTCACCGCCCAGCAGGTATCCAGGCAGGGGCATTAAAGTATCTGCCAGAATGGAAATAAATAACTAAACTCAACGGGTGCAACCCAATGAGGAAGTTATATTCCCATGGGCCAAAGTAACATGTAATGCATGGTATCTATTGTCGTGTTAGCAGTACCGGGTGGGCTAATGAATGAGAGAACGACCGTCGGCCGAACATTACTGATGCTTATTATCCTGAGATTACATCATTACGAGATCACGATGCCGTGGTGATGAAATTTGGAGGTCAAAAGACACAAGCTATTGTGGTGGCGGAGTACAGAAATCTGAAATGTACGATGATTGACACTCCCTGAAGAGTTTCGACAAGCAGAGTGAGTAGATTCACCATGTCAATGACAGTGACTAAAGTCGTGGTGGAAGTGTAAAAGGGGTAAACAAATATGTTTGAGATGCAGTAGCAACAGTGGGGTCATGGACTAAGGGACAGTAGCAACAGTGGGGTCATGGACTAAGGGACAGTAGTAACAGTGGGGTCATGGACTAAGGGACAGTAGTAACAGTGGGGTCATGGACTAAGGGACAGTAGTAACAGTGGGGTCATGGACTAAGGGACAGTAGTAACAGTGGGGTCATGGACTAAGGGACAGTAGTAACAGTGGGGTCATGGACTAAGGGACAGTAGTAACAGTGGGGTCATGGACTAAGGGACAGTAGTAACAGTGGGGTCATGGACTAAGGGACAGTAGTAACAGTGGGGTCATGGACTAAGGGACAGTAGTAACAGTGGGGTCATGGACTAAGCGACAGTAGTAACAGTGGGGTCATGGACTAAGGGACAGTAGTAACAGTGGGGTCATGGACTAAGGGACAGTAGTAACAGTGGGGTCATGGACTAAGGGACAGTAGTAACAGTGGGGTCATGGACTAAGGGACAGTAGTAACAGTGGGGTCATGGACTAAGGGACAGTAGTAACCGTGGGGTCATGGACTAAGGGACAGTAGTAACAGTGGGGTCATGGACTAAGGGACAGTAGTAACAGTGGGGTCATGGACTAAGGGACAGTAGTAACAGTGGGGTCATGGACTAAGGGACAGTAGTAACAGTGGGGTCATGGACTAAGGGACAGTAGTAACCATGGGGGTCATGGACTAAGGGACAGTAGTAACAGTGGGGTCATGGACTAAGGGACAGTAGTAACAGTGGGGTCATGGACTAAGGGACAGTAGTAACCATGGGGTCATGGACTAAGGGACAGTAGTAACCATGGGGTCATGGACTAAGGGACAGTAGCAACAGTGGGGTCATGGACTAAGGGACAGTAGTAACAGTGGGGTCATGGACTAAGGGACAGTAGTAACCATGGGGTCATGGACTAAGGGACAGTAGTAACCATGGGGTCATGGACTAAGGGACAGTAGTAACCATGGGGTCATGGACTAAGGGACAGTAGTAACCATGGGGTCATGGACTAAGGGACAGTAGTAACAGTGGGGTCATGGACTAAGGGACAGTAGTAACAGTGGGGTCATGGACTAAGGGACAGTAGTAACAGTGGGGTCATGGACTAAGGGACAGTAGTAACAGTGGGGTCATGGACTAAGGGACAGTAGTAACAGTGGGGTCATGGACTAAGGGACAGTAGTAACAGTGGGGTCATGGACTAAGGGACAGTAGTAACAGTGGGGTCATGGACTAAGGGACAGTAGTAACAGTGGGGTCATGGACAAAGGGACAGTAGTAACAGTGGGGTCATGGACTAAGGGACAGTAGTAACAGTGGGGTCATGGACTAAGGGACAGTAGTAACAGTGGGGTCATGGACTAAGGGACAGTAGTAACAGTGGGGTCATGGACTAAGGGACAGTAGTAACCATGGGGTCATGGACTAAGGGACAGTAGTAACAGTGGGGTCATGGACTAAGGGACAGTAGTAACAGTGGGGTCATGGACTAAGGGACAGTCGTAACCATGGGGTCATGGACTAAGGGACAGTAGTAACAGTGGGGTCATGGACTAAGGGACAGTAGTAACAGTGGGGTCATGGACTAAGGGACAGTAGTAACAGTGGGGTCATGGACTAAGGGACAGTAGTAACAGTGGGGTCATGGACTAAGGGACAGTAGTAACAGTGGGGTCATGGACTAAGGGACAGTAGTAACAGTGGGGTCATGGACTAAGGGACAGTAGTAACCATGGGGTCATGGACTAAGGGACAGTACTAACAGTGGGGTCATGGACTAAGGGACAGTAGTAACAGTGGGGTCATGGACTAAGAGACAGTAGCAACAGTGGGGTCATGGACTAAGGGACAGTAGTAACCATGGGGTCATGGACTAAGGGACAGTAGTAACAGTGGGGTCATGGACTAAGGGACAGTAGTAACAGTGGGGTCATGGACTAAGGGACAGTAGCAACAGTGGGGTCATGGACTAAGGGACAGTAGTAACAGTGGGGTCATGGACTAAGGGACAGTAGTAACAGTGGGGTCATGGACTAAGGGACAGTAGTAACAGTGGGGTCATGGACTAAGGGACAGTAGTAACAGTGGGGTCATGGACTAAGGGACAGTAGTAACCATGGGGTCATGGACTAAGGGACAGTAGTAACAGTGGGGTCATGGACTAAGGGACAGTAGTAACCATGGGGTCATGGACTAAGGGACAGTAGTAACAGTGGGGTCATGGACTAAGGGACAGTAGTAACAGTGGGGTCATGGACTAAGGGACAGTAGTAACAGTGGGGTCATGGACTAAGGGACAGTAGTAACAGTGGGGTCATGGACTAAGGGACAGTAGTAACAGTGGGGTCATGGACTAAGGGACAGTAGTAACAGTGGGGTCATGGACTAAGGGACAGTAGTAACAGTGGGGTCATGGACTAAGGGACAGTAGTAACCATGGGGTCATGGACTAAGGGACAGTAGCAACCATGGGGTCATGGACTAAGGGACAGTAGTAACAATGGGGTCATGGACTAAGGGACAGTAGCAACCATGGGGTCATGGACTAAGGGACAGTAGTAACAGTGGGGTCATGGACTAAGGGACAGTAGTAACCATGGGGTCATGGACTAAGGGACAGTAGTAACAGTGGGGTCATGGACTAAGGGACAGTAGTAACAGTGGGGTCATGGACTAAGGGACAGTAGTAACAGTGGGGTCATGGACTAAGGGACAGTAGTAACAGTGGGGTCATGGACTAAGGGACAGTAGTAACAGTGGGGTCATGGACTAAGGGACAGTAGTAACCATGGGGTCATGGACTAAGGGACAGTAGTAACAGTGGGGTCATGGACTAAGGGACAGTAGTAACAGTGGGGTCATGGACTAAGGGACAGTAGTAACCATGGGGTCATGGACTAAGGGACAGTAGTAACAGTGGGGTCATGGACTAAGGGACAGTAGTAACAGTGGGGTCATGGACTAAGGGACAGTAGCAACCATGGGGTCATGGACTAAGGGACAGTAGTAACAGTGGGGTCATGGACTAAGGGACAGTAGTAACAGTGGGGTCATGGACTAAGGGACAGTAGCAACCATGGGGTCATGGACTAAGAGACAGTAGTAACAGTGGGGTCATGGACTAAGGGACAGTAGCAACCATGGGGTCATGGACTAAGGGACAGTAGTAACAGTGGGGTCATGGACTAAGGGACAGTAGTAACAGTGGGGTCATGGACTAAGGGACAGTAGTAACAGTGGGGTCATGGACTAAGGGACAGTAGTAACAGTGGGGTCATGGACTAAGGGACAGTAGTAACAGTGGGGTCATGGACTAAGGGACAGTAGTAACAGTGGGGTCATGGACTAAGGGACAGTAGTAACAGTGGGGTCATGGACTAAGGGACAGTAGTAACCGTGGGGTCATGGACTAAGGGACAGTAGTAACAGTGGGGTCATGGACTAAGGGACAGTAGTAACCATGGGGTCATGGACTAAGGGACAGTAGTAACAGTGGGGTCATGGACTAAGGGACAGTAGTAACCAGTAGGACGTGGGGTCATGGACTAAGGGACAGTAGTAACAGTGGGGTCATGGACTAAGGGACAGTAGTAACAGTGGGGTCATGGACTAAGGGACAGTAGTAACAGTGGGGTCATGGACTAAGGGACAGTAGTAACAGTGGGGTCATGGACTAAGGGACAGTAGTAACAGTGGGGTCATGGACTAAGGGACAGTAGTAACAGTGGGGTCATGGACTAAGAGACAGTAGTAACCATGGGGTCATGGACTAAGGGACAGTAGTAACAGTGGGGTCATGGACTAAGGGACAGTAGCAACCATGGGGTCATGGACTAAGGGACAGTAGCAACCATGGGGTCATGGACTAAGGGACAGTAGTAACAGTGGGGTCATGGACTAAGGGACAGTAGCAACCATGGGGTCATGGACTAAGGGACAGTAGTAACAGTGGGGTCATGGACTAAGGGACAGTAGTAACAGTGGGGTCATGGACTAAGGGACAGTAGTAACCATGGGGTCATGGACTAAGGGACAGTAGTAACCATGGGGTCATGGACTAAGGGACAGTAGTAACCATGGGGTCATGGACTAAGGGACAGTAGTAACCATGGGGTCATGGACTAAGGGACAGTAGTAACCATGGGGTCATGGACTAAGGGACAGTAGTAACAGTGGGGTCATGGACTAAGGGACAGTAGTAACCGTGGGGTCATGGACTAAGGGACAGTAGTAACAGTGGGGTCATGGACTAAGGGACAGTAGTAACAGTGGGGTCATGGACTAAGGGACAGTAGTAACAGTGGGGTCATGGACTAAGGGACAGTAGTAACAGTGGGGTCATGGACTAAGGGACAGTAGTAACAGTGGGGTCATGGACTAAGGGACAGTAGTAACAGTGGGGTCATGGACTAAGGGACAGTAGTAACAGTGGGGTCATGGACTAAGGGACAGTAGTAACAGTGGGGTCATGGACTAAGGGACAGTAGTAACAGTGGGGTCATGGACTAAGGGACAGTAGTAACAGTGGGGTCATGGACTAAGGGACAGTAGTAACAGTGGGGTCATGGACTAAGGGACAGTAGTAACAGTGGGGTCATGGACTAAGGGACAGTAGTAACAGTGGGGTCATGGACTAAGGGACAGTAGTAACAGTGGGGTCATGGACTAAGGGACAGTAGCAACAGTGGGGGTCATGGACTAAGGGACAGTAGTAACCATGGGGGTCATGGACTAAGGGACAGTAGTAACAGTGGGGTCATGGACTAAGGGACAGTAGTAACAGTGGGGTCATGGACTAAGGGGACAGTAGTAACCATGGGGTCATGGACTAAGGGACAGTAGTAACAGTGGGGTCATGGACTAAGGGACAGTAGTAACAGTGGGGGTCATGGACTAAGGGACAGTAGCAACAGTGGGGTCATGGACTAAGGGACAGTAGTAACCATGGGGTCATGGACTAAGGGACAGTAGTAACAGTGGGGTCATGGACTAAGGGACAGTAAGTAACAGTGGGGTCATGGACTAAGGGACAGTAGCAACAGTGGGGTCATGGACTAAGGGACAGTAGTAACAGTGGGGGTCATGGACTAAGGGACAGTAGTAACATGGGGTCATGGACTAAGGGACAGTAGTCACAGTGGGTCATGGACTAAGGGACAGTAGCAACAGTGGGGTCATGGACTAAGGGACAGTAGTAACAGTGGGGTCATGGACTAAGGGACAGTAGTAACAGTGGGGTCATGGACTAAGGGACAGTAGTAACCATGGGGTCATGGACTAAGGGACAGTAGTAACCATGGGGTCATGGACTAAGGGACAGTAGTAACCATGGGGTCATGGACTAAGGGACAGTAGTAACCATGGGGTCATGGACTAAGGGACAATAGTAACAGTGGGGTCATGGACTAAGGGACAGTAGTAACCATGGGGTCATGGACTAAGGGACAGTAGTAACAGTGGGGTCATGGACTAAGGGACAGTAGTAACAGTGGGGTCATGGACTAAGGGACAGTAGTAACAGTGGGGTCATGGACTAAGGGACAGTAGTAACAGTGGGGTCATGGACTAAGGGACAGTAGTAACAGTGGGGTCATGGACTAAGGGACAGTAGTAACAGTGGGGTCATGGACTAAGGGACAGTAGTAACAGTGGGGTCATGGACTAAGGGACAGTAGTAACAGTGGGGTCATGGACTAAGGGACAGTAGTAACAGTGGGGTCATGGACTAAGGGACAGTAGTAACAGTGGGGTCATGGACTAAGGGACAGTAGTAACAGTGGGGTCATGGACTAAGGGACAGTAGTAACAGTGGGGTCATGGACTAAGGGACAGTAGTAACCAGTGGGGTCATGGACTAAGGGACAGTAGTAACAGTGGGGTCATGGACTAAGGGACAGTAGTAACAGTGGGGTCATGGACTAAGGGACAGTAGTAACAGTGGGTCATGGACTAAGGGACAGTAGTAACCATGGGGTCATGGACTAAGGGACAGTAGTAACCAGTGGGGTCATGGACTAAGGGACAGTAGTAACATGGGGTCATGGACTAAGGGACAGTAGTAACAGTGGGGTCATGGACTAAGGGACAGTAGTAACAGTGGGGTCATGGACTAAGGGACAGTAGTAACAGTGGGGTCATGGACTAAGGGACAGTAGTAACCAGTGGGGTCATGGACTAAGGGACAGTAGTAACATTGGGTCATGGACTAAGGGACAGTAGTAACAGTGGGGTCATGGACTAAGGGACAGTAGTAACCATGTGGGTCATGGACTAAGGGACAGTAGTAACAGTGGGGTCATGGACTAAGGGACAGTAGTAACAGTGGGGTCATGGACTAAGGGACAGTAGTAACAGTGGGGTCATGGACTAAGGGACAGTAGTAACCAGTGGGGTCATGGACTAAGGGACAGGTAGTAACAGTGGGGGTCATGGACTAAGGGACAGTAGTAACAGTGGGGTCATGGACTAAGGGACAGTAGTAACAGTGGGGTCATGGACTAAGGGACAGTAGTAACAGTGGGGTCATGGACTAAGGGACAGTAGTAACCATGGGGTCATGGACTAAGGGACAGTAGTAGCGTGGGGTCATGGACTAAGGGACAGTAGTAACAGTGGGGTCATGGACTAAGGGACAGTAGTAACAAGTGGGGTCATGGACTAAGGGACAGTATAACTAGGGACAGTAGTACAGTGGGGTCATGGACTAAGGGACAGTAGTAACAGTGGGTCATGGACTAAGGGACAGTAGTAACAGTGGGGTCATGGACTAAGGGACAGTAGTAACCATGGGGGTCATGGACTAAGGGACAGTAGTAACAGTGGGGTCATGGACTAAGGGACAGTAGTAACAGTGGGGTCATGGACTAAGGGACAGTAGTAACAGTGGGGTCATGGACTAAGGGACAGTAGTAACAGTGGGGTCATGGACTAAGGGACAGTAGTAACAGTGGGGTCATGGACTAAGGGACAGTAGTAACCATGGGGTCATGGACTAAGGGACAGTAGTAACAGTGGGGTCATGGACTAAGGGACAGTAGTAACAGTGGGGTCATGGACTAAGGGACAGTAGCAACCAGTGGGTCATGGACTAAGGGACAGTAGTAACAGTGGGGTCATGGACTAAGGGACAGTAGTAACAGTGGGGTCATGGACTAAGGGACAGTAGTAACAGTGGGGTCATGGACTAAGGGACAGTAGTAACAGTGGGGTCATGGACTAAGGGAGACAGTAGTAGTAACAGTGGGGTCATGGACTCAGGGACAGTAGTAACAGTGGGGTCATGGACTAAGGGACAGTAGTAACAGTGGGGTCATGGACTAAGGGACAGTAGTAACAGTGGGGTCATGGACTAAGGGACAGTATTAACAGTGGGGTCATGGACTAAGGGACAGTAGTAACAGTGGGGTCATGGACCTAAGGGACAGTAGTAACAGTGGGGTCATGGACTAAGGGACAGTATGTAACAGTGGGGTCATGGACTAAGGGACAGTAGTAACAGTGGGGTCATGGACTAAGGGACAGTAGTAACAGTGGGGTCATGGACTAGGGACAGTAGTGGACTAAGGGACAGTAGTAACCATGGGGTCATGGACTAAGGGACAGTAGTAACAGTGGGGTCATGGACTAAGGGACAGTAGTAACAGTGGGTCATGGACTAAGGGACAGTAGTAACATGGGGTCATGGACCTAAGGGACAGTAGTAACAGTGGGGTCATGGACTAAGGGACAGTAGTAACAGTGGGGTCATGGACTATAGGGACAGTAGTAACCATGTGGTCATGGTACTAAGGGACAGTAGTAACAGTGGGGTCATGGACTAGGGACAGTAGTAACCGGGGGGTATGGACTAAGGGACAGTAGTAACCGGGGGTCATGGACTAAGGGACAGTAGTAACAGTGGGGTCATGGACTAAGGGGACAGTAGTAACAGTGGGGTCATGGACTAAGGGACAGTAGTAACCAGTGGGGTCATGGGACTAAGGGACAGGTAGTAACAGTGGGGTCATGGACTAAGGGACAGTAGTAACAGTGGGGTCATGGACTAAGGACAGTAGGCAACATGGGGTCATGGACTAAGGGACAGTATGTAGGGACTAGTAACAGTGGGGTCATGGACTAAGGGGACAGTAGTAACAGTGGGGTCATGGACTAAGGGACAGTAGTAACAGTGGGGTCATGGGACTAAGGGACAGTAGTAACAGTGGGGTCATGGACTAAGGGACAGTAGTAACAGTGGGGTCATGGACTAAGGGACAGTAGTAACAGTGGGGTCATGGACTAAGGGACAGTAGTAACAGTGGGGTCATGGACTAAGGGACAGTAGTAACAGTGGGGTCATGGACTAAGGGACAGTAGTAACAGTGGGGTCATGGACTAAGGGACAGTAGTAACAGTGGGGTCATGGACTAAGGGACAGTAGTAACAGTGGGGTCATGGACTAAGGGACAGTAGTAACAGTGGGGTCATGGACTAAGGGACAGTAGTAACAGTGGGGTCATGGACTAAGGGACAGTAGTAACAGTGGGGGTCATGGACTAAGGGACAGTAGTAACCATGGGGTCATGGACTAAGGGACAGTAGTAACAGTGGGGTCATGGACTAAGGGACAGTAGTAACAGTGGGGTCATGGACTAAGGGACAGTAGTAACAGTGGGGTCATGGACTAAGGGACAGTAGTAACAGTGGGGTCATGGACTAAGGGACAGTAGTAACAGTGGGGTCATGGACTAAGGGACAGTAGTAACCATGGGGTCATGGACTAAGGGACAGTAGTAACCATGGGGTCATGGACTAAGGGACAGTAGTAACAGTGGGGTCATGGACTAAGGGACAGTAGTAACAGTGGGGTCATGGACTAAGGGACAGTAGCAACAGTGGGGTCATGGACTAAGGGACAGTAGTAACCATGGGGTCATGGACTAAGGGACAGTAGTAACCATGGGGTCATGGACTAAGGGACAGTAGTAACAGTGGGGTCATGGACTAAGGGACAGTAGTAACAGTGGGGTCATGGACTAAGGGACAGTAGTAACAGTGGGGTCATGGACTAAGGGACAGTAGTAACCATGGGGTCATGGACTAAGGGACAGTAGCAACAGTGGGGTCATGGACTAAGGGACAGTAGTAACAGTGGGGTCATGGACTAAGGGACAGTAGTAACCATGGGGTCATGGACTAAGGGACAGTAGCAACAGTGGGGTCATGGACTAAGGGACAGTAGTAACAGTGGGGTCATGGACTAAGGGACAGTAGCAACAGTGGGGTCATGGACTAAGGGACAGTAGTAACCATGGGGTCATGGACTAAGGGACAGTAGCAACCATGGGGTCATGGACTAAGGGACAGTAGTAACAGTGGGGTCATGGACTAAGGGACAGTAGCAACCGTGGGGTCATGGACTAAGGGACAGTAGTAACAGTGGGGTCATGGACTAAGGGACAGTAGTAACAGTGGGGTCATGGACTAAGGGACAGTAGTAACAGTGGGGTCATGGACTAAGGGACAGTAGTAACAGTGGGGTCATGGACTAAGGGACAGTAGTAACAGTGGGGTCATGGACTAAGGGACAGTAGTAACAGTGGGGTCATGGACTAAGGGACAGTAGTAACAGTGGGGTCATGGACTAAGGGACAGTAGTAACAGTGGGGTCATGGACTAAGGGACAGTAGTAACAGTGGGGTCATGGACTAAGGGACAGTAGTAACAGTGGGGTCATGGACTAAGGGACAGGCTCGTAATATGCGGCTTGTTACCTGAGCATGAGGATGAAGGAGAGGGAGGGAGGGAGCTTCTCTCTGATGATCTGAATTCTGGGGGAACGTGTGAGGGAAAACAACAGAGACCTATTTTCACAGAGCTCAGCAGAAGATCTAGCAACCCATTGGCATAGGACAAATCAGTTGGATGATCTCCTTCTCATCAAGGCTGAAAATCAGCCACGTTCTATAGGAGGTGTAGGACATGTGATCACTGATCACTGTTACCGACACTGATGATTACAACACGTTTTAGTTGCATAATGAGCTCTGTTACAATTGCACGATCCGCTTTTTAATAGTAATAACAATCCATTTATTATTAGTAAATACTTGCTATGATTAAAAGGGATACTGTTTTATGTAACTAGCAGTACATTTATATCTTTACTTAAGTCAGAAGTTATAAATATGTGTGCTTGTGACTTTGTATTCTTGTCTTGGCAGTTGCAACACCCGGGTGTGGTGAATAAATCTAGTTTGAGTTTTCTCGGAGTCCGTCTGGATTATTGTACCAGAATTTAGAACCTAACACCATCATCACCATCTTCATCATCATCATCATCAACAACACAGGGACAGACAGCGTCAGCATCATCATCATCATCATCAACACAGGGACAGACAGCATCAGCATCATAATCAACACAGGGACAGACACGGTCAGCATCATCATCATCAACACAGGGACAGACAGCATCAGCATCATCAACACAGGGACAGACAGCGTCAGCATCATCATCATCATCATCATCAACACAGGGACAGACAGGGACAGTAAAACTCACCGTGACATAGACAGCCGAGTAGACACTGAGCGAGGCGTCTTTGGAAGGGAAGGAGCGTCGAGCCTTCTCCACAACGGCCGGGCTGCCGGTACAAATGTTACCTTTGGAGATGAACTGGTGGTTAAAGCGACACTCGGTGCCGGTGTAGTTGGGCTTACACACAGACAGGAAGTACGGCGCCAGGTTACCGGTCACTACCTGGCCAGCATTCACAAAGATGTCTGTTGCAAAAAGGCCAAATGCAAACACACCTGCAGGGGAAGACAGAGAGACTTGGTTGGCAAACAGGCTGAGCGCAAACAGACCTGCGGGGAGAGATACAGAGAGAGAGACTAGAGAGAGAGACTAGAGAGAGAGAGCAAGAGAGAGCGACTAGAGAGAGAGACTAGAGAGAGAGAGAGAGAGAGAGAATAGAGAGAGATACTAGAGAGAGAAGAGAAAAATAAAAAAGAGAGAGAGACTAGAGAAAGAGAGAGACTAGACAGAGAGAGAGAGCAAGAGAGAGAGAGAGTGAGAGAGAGACTAGAGAGAGAGAGAGAGACTAGAGAGAGAGAGAGAGAGCGAGAGAGAGTGAGACTAGAGAGAGAGAGACTAGAGAGAGAGACTAGAGACAGAGACTAGAGAGAGAGAGACTAGAGAGAGAGAGAGAGAGAGAGAGAGAGAGAGAGAGAGAGAGAGACGAGAGAGAGAGAGAGAGAGAGAGAGAGAGAGAGACTAGAGAGAGAGACTAGAGAGAGAGACTAGAGAGAGAGAGACTAGAGAGAGAGAGACTAGAGAGAGAGAGAGAGAGAGAGAGAGACTAGAGAGAGAGAGACTAGAGAGAGAGAGAGAGAGAGAGAGAGAGAGAGAGAGAGAGAGAGAGAGAGAGAGAGAGAGAGAGAGAGCGAGAGAGAGAAAGAAAGAGAGAAAAAAGAGAGAGAGACTTGGTTGGCAAATACACCTGCAGGTAGAGTCAAACAGCCCAGAGTTGGCAGGGGACAGGCTACCATCTGGGTTTGCATAGAATGAGACACTGGCTCCATGAAGCCCCATCAGAGAACTAAACCCCCAGACCTTCCAGCCCAGAAGGTGCGTCCCAAATTATACCCTATTCCCTTTATAGCGCACTACTTTTGATCAGGTTCCCATAGGGGGTCCATAGGGCTCTGGTCAGAAGTAGTGCACTATACAGGGAATAGAATGTAATTTGGGACAAAACATGAAGACAAAATGGAGGATTTAGCTCCAGACTATAATTCCACTAGGTCCCTGATGAAGTCAATATTTACACATGAGCAATTACATTATACTCCCATTAGGAACAAGAGACAATTAAACACTGAGGATACCCTGCATGTATTCCAAGAGACTATTAAGGCCCCTTTACTGGCTCAAATAGCTGACCAATCAGCCTGTTACCAACCCTTAGTAAACTTCTGGAAAAAAATGGTGTTTGACCAGATACAATGCTATTTCACAGTAAAAAAATTGACAACAGAAATTGACAACATGCCACTGACTTTGAGTAAAGCCAGAGTGTATATGATGTATGCGGATGACTCAACACTATACACACGTCAGCTACTACAGCGACTGAAGTCACTGCAACACTTAACAAAGAGCTGCAGTTAGTTTCAGAGTGGGTGGCAAGGAATATGTTTGCCCTAAATATTTCTAAAACTAAAAGCATTGTTTTTGGAACAAAACACTCACTAAACCCTAAACCTCAACTAAATCTTGTAATAAAGAATGTGGAAATTGAGCAAGTTGAGATGACTAAACTGCTTGGAGTAACACTAAGATTGTAAACTGTCATGGTCAAAACACATTGATACAACAGTAGCTAAGATGGCGGAGAAGTCTGTCCATAATAAAGCACTGCTCTGCCTTCTTAACAACACTATCAACAAGGCAGGTCCTACAGGCCCTAGTTTCTACCTTCTCAACAACACTATCAACAAGGCAGGTCCTACAGGCCCTAGTTTCTACCTTCTTAACAACACTATCAACAAGGCAGGTCCTACAGGCCTTAGTTTCTACCTTCTTAACAACACTATCAACAAGGCAGGTCCTACAGGCCCTAGTTTCTACCTTCTTAACAACACTATCAACAAGGCAGGTCCTACAGGCCCTAGTTTCTACCTTCTTAACAACACTATCAACAAGGCAGGTCCTACAGGCTCTAGTTTCTACCTTAACAACACAATCAACAAGGCAGGTCCTACAGGCCCTAGTTTCTACCTTCTGAACAACACTATCAACAAGGCAGGTCCTACAGGCCCTAGTTTCTACCTTCTTAACAACACTATCAACAAGGCAGGTCCTACAGGCTCTAGTTTCTACCTTAACAACACAATCAACAAGGCAGGTCCTACAGGCCCTGGTTTCTACCTTCTCAACAACACTATCAACAAGGCAGGTCCTACAGGCCCTAGTTTCTACCTTCTTAACAACACTATCAACAAGGCAGGTCCTACAGGCCCTAGTTTCTACCTTAACAACACTATCAACAAGGCAGGTCCTACAGGCCCTAGTTTCTACCTTAACAACACTATCAACAAGGCAGGTCCTACAGGCCCTAGTTTCTACCTTCTTAACAACACTATCAACAAGGCAGGTCCTACAGGCCCTAGTTTCTACCTTCTTAACAACACTATCAACAAGGCAGGTCCTACAGGCCCTAGTTTCTACCTTCTTAACAGCACTATCAACAAGGCAGGTCCTACAGGCCCTAGTTTCTACCTTCTTAACAACACTATCAACAAGGCAGGTCCTACAGGCCCTAGTTTCTACCTTAACAACACTATCAACAAGGCAGGTCCTACAGGCCCTAGTTTCTACCTTCTTAACAGCACTATCAACAAGGCAGGTCCTACAGGCCCTAGTTTCTACCTTAACAACACTATCAACAAGGCAGGTCCTACAGGCCCTAGTTTCTACCTTCTTAACAACACTATCAACAAGGCAGGTCCTACAGGCCCTAGTTTCTACCTTCTTAACAGCACTATCAACAAGGCAGGTCCTACAGGCCCTAGTTTCTACCTTCTCAACAGCACTATCAACAAGGCTGGTCCTACAGGCCCTAGTTTAGTCACACCTGGACTACTGTTCAGTCGTGTGGTCAGGTGCAATTGTCTCAGAACAGGGCAGCACGGCTGGCCCTTGGATGTACAAAGAGAGCTAATATTAATAATATGCATGTCAATCTCTCCTGGCTCAAAGTGGAGGAGAGATTGACTTAATCACTACTATTTATGAGAGGTATTGACATGTTGAATGCACCGAGCTGTCTGTCTAAACTACTGGCACACAGCTCAGGCACCCATACATACCCCACAAGACATGGCACCAGAGGTCTCTTCACAGTCCCCAAGTCCAGAACAGACTATGGGAGGCGCACAGTACTACATAGAGCCATGACTACATGGAACTCTATTCCACATCAATGAACTGATGCAGCAGTAAAATTTGATTTAAAAAACAGATAAAAAAACATCTTATGGAACAGCGGGGACTGTGAAGCAACACAAACATTGGCACAGACACACACACACACACAAACACACACACACACACACATACGATAACATATGCACTACACATACACATGGATTTAGTACTGTAGATATGTGGTAGTGGTGGAGTAGGGGCCTGAGGGCACACAGTGTGTTGTGAAATCTGTGAATGTATTGTAATGTTTTTAAAATGGTATAACCTGCCTTAATGTTGCTGGACCCCAGGAAGAGTAGCTGCTGCTTTGGCAACAGCTAATGGAGATCCATAATAAATAAAAATAAAAATAAACAGTATATTTGACCTGAGGAGAACCTGCCTGCATTCCAAGTGGCACCCTATTCCCTTTCTTTTGACCAGAGCCCATAAGGCCGGGGTCCTCAATTACAATCAGCAGCGGGCCTATTTTACCTTGAGCGGATGGTCAATCAGCAGCGGGCCTATTTACCTTGAGCCGATGGTCAATCAGCAGCGGGCCTATTTTACCTTGAGCCGATGGTCAATCAGCAGGGGGCCTATTTTACCTTGAGCCGATGGTCAATCAGCAGCGGGCCTATTTTACCTTGAGCCGATGGTCAATCAGCAGCGGGCCTATTTTACCTTGAGCCGATGGTCAATCAGCAGGGGGCCTATTTTACCTTGAGCCGATGGTCAATCAGCAGCGGGCCTATTTTACCTTGAGCCGATGGTCAATCAGCAGCGGGCCTATTTTACCTTGAGCCGATGGTCAATCAGCAGGGGGCCTATTTTACCTTGAGCCGATGGTCAATCAGCAGGGGGCCTATTTTACCTTGAGCCGATGGTCAATCAGCAGCGGGCCTATTTTACCTTGAGCCGATGGTCAATCAGCAGCGGGCCTATTTTACCTTGAGCCGATGGTCAATCAGCAGCGGGCCTATTTTACCTTGAGCCGATGGTCAATCAGCAGGGGGCCTATTTTACCTTGAGCCGATGGTCAATCAGCAGGGGGCCTATTTTACCTTGAGCCGATGGTCAATCAGCAGCGGGCCTATTTTACCTTGAGCCGATGGTCAATCAGCAGCGGGCCTATTTTACCTTGAGCCGATGGTCAATCAGCAGCGGGCCTATTTTACCTTGAGCCGATGGTCAATCAGCAGCGGGCCTATTTTACCTTCAGCCGATGGTCGGAACATAGTTATTAAAAAAATGGCGCTACAAATTGACAGGCAATAATCCCAAACAGATTCAACATTTGACAAAAACAAAATAACGTCAAACCTTGATTACATTGGGATGCGATCACATCTCTCTCTTAATGGGAACAGATGTATAAGTTTCGTTGTTGGACATAAAATAAAGTAAAATCACCAGGAAATCAGTTTCAAAACGATTATAATTTAGGATATCTATTGGGGAAAGCTGCTGTAAGGGTGTCATTTGGGATGTACAGTGCCTTGCAAAAGTATTCACCCCCCTTGGCGTTTTTCATATTTTGTTTCATTACAACCTGTAATTTAAATGGATTTTTATTTGGATTTATTGTAGTGGACATACACAAAATAGTCCCAATTGGTGAAGTGAAATGAAAAACATTACTTGTTTCAAAAAGTTCTCAAAAATAAAAAACTGAAAAGTGGTGTGTTCATATGTATTCACCCCCTTCGCTATGAAGCCCCTAAAAAAAGATCTGGTGCAACCAATTACCATCAGAAGTCACATAATTAGTTAAATAAAGTCCACCTGTGTGCAATCTAAGTGTCACATGATCTGTCACATTATCTCAGTGTATATACACCTGTTCTGAAAGGCCCCAGAGTCTGCAACACCACTAAGCAAGCGGCACCACCAAGCAAGCGGCACCATGAAGACCAAGGAGATCTCCAAACAGGTCAGGGACAAAGTTGTGGAGAAGTAGAGATCAGGGTTGGGTTATAAAAACATATCCTAAACTTTGAACATACCACAGAGCAACATTATATACCTTATTAAAAAATGAAAAGAATATGGCACCACAACAAACCTGCCAAGAGAGGGCCGCCCACCAAAACTCACAGACCAGGCAAGGAGGGCATTAATCAGAGGCAACAAAGAGACCAAAGATAACCCTGAAGGAGCTGCAAAGCTCCACAGTGGAGATTGGACTATCTGTCCATAGGACCACTTTAAGCCATACACTCCACAGAGCTGGGCTTTACGGAAGAGTGGCCAGAAGAGTGGCCAGAAAAAAGCAATTGCTTAAAACCTGTTGGGGATAGGGGGCAGTATTTGCACAGCCGGATAAAAAACATAACCCGATTTAATCTGGTTACTACTCCTGCCCAGTAACTAGAATATGCATATAATTAGTAGATTTGGATAGAAAACACTCTAAAGTTTCTAAAACTGTTTGAATGGTGTCTGTGAGTATAACAGAACTCATATGGCAGTCACAACCCTGAGACAAATCCTAACAGGAAGTGGAAATCTGATGTGTGGAATCACTTTCAAGCCTTTGCCATTGAAACACACAGGGACTTATTAATCATTGAGAACTTCCTAAGGCTTCCACTAGATGTCAACAGTCTTTACAAAGTGGTTTGAGTCTTCTATGGTAGAAACTGACCCAAAGAGAGGCTTGGGAAGTTGGTCACAGGGGGAGGGCCATTACTACTATGACGCGGCGCCCATGGGAAACCTTTTGTTCCGAAACGTTTAGTTAGACAATGCAATCGTCCGCCTTGAATATTATTGAAGCTCTGGTTGAAAAAGGCCCTAAAGATTTATGTTATACAACGTTTCACATGTTTGAATGAACGTAAATATATATTTTTTGCACATTCGTGACGACAAGTCCAGCGCGCCTCGTACATTATGAGTAGCCTTCAGAACGCGCTAACAAGAAATAACTATTGGGACATAAATTATTAACTTTTTCGAACAAAACTACTTTTGTTGTGGACCTGGGATTCCTGGAAGTGCCTTCTGATGAAGATAATCAAAGGTAAGGGAATATTTACAATAGTATATTTGATTTCAGATGGTTCCAAGATGGAGCTAACATGTATCGCCTAGCCTATTTTTCTGAGTATACCACGTCGTTTATTGCAAAGTGTGATTTCCCAGTAAAGTTATTTTGAAATCTGGCAATGCGGTTGCATTCACGAGATGTTAATCTCTAATTTTTTTAATTTTAACAATGTTTTCGAATAGTAATTTTGTAAATTGTAGCGCTGATTCACCGGAAGCATTTGAGGGAAAATATTTTCTGAACGTCACGCGCCGATGTAAAATGCTGTTTTTATATATAAATATGAACTTTATCGAACAAAAAATGCATGTATTGTGTAACATGATGTCCTAGGAGTGTCATCTGATGAAGATTGTCAAAGGTTAGTGCTGCATTTAGCTGTGTTTTGGGTATTTGTGATGCATGCTATTTGCTTTGAAAATAGCAGTGTGATTTTTTTTGCCAGGGTACTCTCCTAACATAATCTAATGTTTTGTTTTTCAAATCAAATCAAATTTATTTATATAGCCCTTCGTATATCAGCTGAAATCTCAAAGTGCTGTACAGAAACCCAGCCTAAAACCCCAAACAGCAAGCAATGCATGTGAAAGAAGCACGGTGGCTAGGAAAAAGTCCTTTTGCTGTAAAGCCTTTTTGAAATCGGACAACGTGGTTCGATTCAGGAGAGGTGCATCTATAAAATGGTGTAAAATAGTAATATGTTTGAGAAATTGAAGTTATAGCATTTATGAGGTATTTGTATTTCGCGCGATGCGATTCCACTGGCTGTTGACTAGGGTGGAAGCGTCCCACGTTTCCCAGACAGGTTAAAGAAAAAAATAAGCAAACAGGTTTGGTGTTTGCCAAAAGGCATGTGGGAGACTCTTCAAACATTTGGAAGAAGGTACTCTGGTCAAATGAGACTAAAATGTAGCTTTTTGGCTATCAATGAAAATGCTATGTCTGGCACAAACCCAGCACATCTCATCACCCAACGAGAACACCATCCCCACAGTGAAGCATGGTGGTGGCAGCATCACTGTGGGGATGTTTTTCCATCGGCAGGGACTGGGAAACTGGTCAGAATTGAAGGAATGATGGATGGCGCTAAATAAGGGGAAATTCTTGAGGGAAACTTGTTTGTTTTCCAGAAATTTGAGACTGGGACGAAGGTTCACCTTCCAGCAGGACAATGACCCTAAGCATACTGCTAAAGCAACACTCAAGTAGTTTAAGTGGAAACATTTAAATGTCTTGGAATGGCCTAGTCAAAGCCCAGACCTCAATCCAATTGAGAATCTGTGGTATGACCTCTGGACCAACTCACTGCCACAGTCATACTCTGGACCTAGTTTTGTCCCATGGAATAAATGTTGTGGATCTTAATGTTTTTTCCTCATAATCCTGGACTATCGGACCACCATTTTATTACGTTTGCAATCGCAACAAATAATCTGCTCAGACCCCAACCAAGGAGCATTAAAAGCCGTGCTATAAATTCTCAGACAACCCAAAGATTCCTTGATGCCCTTCCAGACTCCCTCTGCCTGCCCAATGATGTCAGAGGACAAAAATCAGTTAAATTGTTATGGATAGGGGGCAGTATTTTCACGGCCGGATAAAAAACGTACCCGATTTAATCTGATTATTACTCCTGCCCAGAAACTAGAATATCCATATAATTATTAGCTTTGGATAGAAAACACTCCAAAGTTTCTAAAACTGTTTGAATGGTGTCTGTGAGTATAACAGAACTCATTTGGCAGGCCAAAACCTAAGAAGATTCCAAACAGGAAGCGCCCTCTCTGACTATTTCTTGGCCTTCTTGATCATCTCTATCCAAAACAGGGGATCTCTGCTGTAACGTGACATTTTCTAACGCTCCCATAGGCTCTCAGAAGGTGCCAGAAAGTTGAATGATGACTTTGCAGGCCATGGCTGAAAAACAGTAGCGCATTTGGATAGTGGTCGATCTGAGAACAATGAGACTGGGGGCGCGTGCACGAGACGACTCCATGTTTTTATTTTTTCGTCTTTGAACGAAAATAGGGTTTCCCGGTCGAAATATTATCGCTGTTTTACGAGAAAAATCGCATAAAAATGGATTTTAAACAGCGTTTGACATGCTTCGAAGTACGGTAATGGAATATTTTGAAATTTTATGTCACGAAACGCGCCGGGCGCGTCACCCTTCTTTACCCTTCGGATAGTGTCTTGAACGCACGAACAAAACGTGCGTTCAATTTGGATATAACTATGGATTATTTGGAACCAAACCAACATTTGTTATTGAAGTAGAAGTCCTGGGAGTGCATTCTGACAAAGAACAGCAAAGGTAATCCAAATTTTCTTATAGTAAATCTGAGTTTGGTGAGGGCCAAACATGGTGGGTGTCAAAATAGCTAGCCATGATGGCCGGGCTATCTACTCAGAATATTGCAAAATGTGCTTTCACCGAAAAGCTATTTTAAAATCGGACACCACGATTGCATAAAGGAGTTCTGTATCTATAATTCTTAAAATAATTGTTATGTTTTTTGTGTACGTTTATCGTGAGTAATTTAGTAAATTCACCGGAAGTGTTCGGTGGGAATGCTAGTTCTGAACGTCACATGCTAATGTAAAAAGCTGTTTTTTGATATAAATATGAACTTGATTGAACAAAACATGCATGTATTGTATATCATAATGTCCTAGGAGTGTCATCTGATGAAGATCATCAAAGGTTAGTGCTGCATTTAGCTGTGGTTTTGTTTTTTGTGACATTATATGCTAGCTTGAAAAATGGGTGTCTGATTATTTCTGGCTGGGTACTCTGCTGGCATAATCTAATGTTTTGCTTTCGCTGTAAAGCCTTTTTGAAATCGGACAGTGTGGTTAGATAAAGGAGAGTCTTGTCTTTAAAATGGTGTAAAATAGTCATATGTTTGAAAAATTGAAGTTTTGGGATTTTTGAGGAATTTGTAATTCGCGCCACGCCTATCATTGGATATTGGAGCAGGTGTTCCGCTAGCGGAACGTCTAGATGTAAGAGTTAACTACCTAACTGAGGAACTCAATTTAACCTTGCGCAATACCCTAGATGCAGTTGTACCCCTAAAAACTAAAAACTAAAAACATTTGTCATAAGAGACTAGCTCCCTGGTATACAGAAAATACACGAGCTCTGAAGCAAGCTTCCAGAAAATTGGAACGGAAATGGCGCCACACCAAACCGGAAGTCTTCCGACTAGCTTGGAAAGACAGTACCGTGCAGTATCGAAGAGCCCTCACTGCTGCTCGATCATCCTATTTTTCCAACGTAATTGAGGAAAATAAGAACAATCCAAAATGTATTTTTGATACTGCCACAAAGCTAACTAAAAAGCAGCATTCCCAAGAGAGGATGGCTTTCACTTCAGCAGTAATGAATTCATGAACTTCTTTGAGGAAAAGATCATGATCATTAGAAAGCTAATTACGGACTCCTCTTTAAATCTGCGTATTCCTCCAAAGCTCCGTTGTCCTGAGTCTGCAAAACTCTGCCAGGACCTAGGATCAAGGGAGAAACTAAAGTGTTTTAGTACTATATCTCTTGACACAATGATGAAAATAATCATGGCCTCTAAACCTTCAAGCTGCATACTGAACACTATTCCAACTAAACTACTGAAAGAGCTGCTTTCTGTGCTTGGCCCTCCTATGTTGAACATAATAAACGGCTCTCTATCTACCGGATGTGTAGCAAACTCACTAAAAAGTGGCAGTAATAAAGCCTCTCTTGAAAAAGCCAAATCTTGACCCAGAAATTATAAAAAACTATCGGCCTATATCGAATCTTCCATTCCTCTCAAAAATGTTAGAAGAAGCTGTTGCGCAGCAACTCACTGCCTTCCTGAAGACAAACAATGTATACGAAACGCTTCAGTCTGGTTTTAGACCCCATGATAGCACTGAGACTGCACTTGTGAAGGTGGTAAATGACCTTTTAATGACGTCAGACCGAGGCTCTGCATCTGTCCTCGTGCTCCTAGATCTTAGTGCTGCTTTTGATACCATCGATCACCACATTCTTTTGGAGAGATTGGAAACCCTAATTGGTCTACATGGACAAGTTCTGGCCTGGTTTAGATCTTATATGTCGGAAAGATATCAGTATGTCTCTGTGAATGGTTTGTCCTCTGACAAATCAACTGTAAATTTCGGTGTTCCTCAAGGTTCCGTTTTAGGACCACTATTGTTTTCACTATATATTTTACATTTTGGGGATGTCATTCGAAAACATAATGTTAAATTTCACTGCTATGCGGATGACACACAGCTGTACATTTCAATGAAACATGGTGAAGCCCCAAAATTGCCCTCACTAGAAGCCTGTGACTCAGACATAAGGAAGTGGATGGCTGCAAACGTTCTACTTTTAAACTCGGACAAAACAGAGATGCTTGTTCTAGGTCCCAAGAAACAAAGAGATCTTCTGTTGAATCTGACAATTAATCTGGATGGTTGTACAGTCGTCTCAAATAAAACTGTGAAGGACCTCGGCGTTACTCTGGACCCTGATCTCTCTTTTGAAGAAAATATCAAAACTGTTTCAAGGACAGCTTTTTGCCATCTACGTAACATTGCAAAAATCAGAAACTTTCTGTCCAAAAATGACGCAGAAAAATTAATCCATGCCTTTGTTACTTCTAGGTTGGATTACTGCAATGCTCTACTTTCCGGCTACCCGGATAAAGCACTAAATAAACTTCAGTTAGTGCTAAATACGGCTGCTAGAATCCTGACTAGAACCAAAATATTTTATCATATTACTCCAGTGCTAGCCTCCCTACACTGGCTTCCTGTTAAGGCAAGGGCTGATCTCAAGGTTTTACTGCTAACCTACAAAGCATTACATGGGCTTGCTCCTACCTATCGTTCCGATTTGGTCCTGCCGTACATACCTACACGTACGCTACGGTCACAAGACGCGGGCCTCCTAATTGTCCCTAGAATTTCTAAGTAAACATCTGGAGGCAGGGTTTTCTCCTATAGAGCTCCATTTTTATGGAATGGTCTGCCTACCCATGTGAGAGACGCAGACTCAGTCTCAACCTTTAAGTCTTTACTGAAGACTCATCTCTTCAGTAGGTCCTATGATTAAGTGTAGTCTGGCCCAGGGGTGTGAAGGTGAACAGAAAGGCTGGAGCAACGAACCGCCCTTGCTGTCTCTGCCTGGCCAATTCCCCTCTCTCCACTGGGATTCTCTGCCTCTAACCCTATTACAGGGGCTGAGTCACTGGCTTACTGGTGTTCTTCCATGCCGTCCCTGGGAGGGGTGCGTCACTTGAGTGGGTTGAGTCACTAACGTGGTCTTCCTGTCTGGGTTGGCGCCCCCCCTTGGGTTGTGGCGTGGCGGAGATCTTTGTGGGCTATACTCTGCCTTGTCTCGGGATGGTAAGTTGGTGGTTGGAGATATCCCTCCAGTGGTGTGGGGGCTGTGCTTTGGCAAAGTGGGTGGGGTTATATCCTACCTGTTTGGCCCTGTCCGGGGGTTTCATCGGATGGGGCCACAGTGTCTCCTGACCCCTCCTGTCTCAGCCTCCAGTATTTATGCTGCAGTAGTTTATGTGTCGGGGGGCTAGGGTCAGTCTGTCACATCTGGAGTATTTCTCTTGTCTTATCCGGTGTCCTGTGTGAATATAAATATGCTCTCTCTAATTCTCTCTTTCTCTCTCTCTCTCTCTCGGAGGACCTGAGCCCTAGGACCATGCCTCAGCACTACCTGGCATGATGACTCCTTGCTGTCCCCATTCCACCTGGCCGTGATGGTGCTCCAGTTCCAACTGTTCTGCCTGCGGCTATGGAACCCTAACCTGTTCACCGGACGTGCTACCTGTCCCAGACCTGCTGTCCCAGACCTGCTGGAACCCTGACCTGTTCACCGGACGTGCTACCTGTCCCAGACCTGCTGTTTTCAACTCTCTAGAGACAGCAGGAGCGGTAGAGATACTCTCAAAGATCGGCTATGAAAAAGCCAACTGACACTTACTCTTGTGTTGCTGACTTGTTCCACCCTCGACAACTACTATGATTATTATTATTTGACCATGCTGGTCATTTATGAACATTTGAACATCTTGGCCATGTGCTGTTATTATCTCCACCCGGCACAGCCAGAAGAGGACTGGCCACCCCTCATAGCCTGGTTCCTCTCTAGGTTTCTTCCTAGGTTTTGGCCTTTCTAGGGAGTTTTTCCTAGCCACCGTGCTTCTACACCTGCATTGCTTGCTGTTTGGGGTTTTAGGCTGGGTTTCTGTACAGCACTTTGAGATATCAGCTGATGTAAGAAGGGCTATATAAATACATTTGATTTGATTTGATTTAAGGATTGGCCCCTTTTTTTCAATTTTTGCCTAAAATGGCATACCCAAATCTAACTGCCTGTATCTCAGGGCCTGATGCAAGGATATGCATTTTCTTGGTACCATTTGAAAGGAAACAATTTGTAGTTTGTGTAAATATGAAAGGAATGCAGGAGAATATAACACATTAGATCTGAAAAAAGATAATATAACATCCGTTGTTTGGTATTTTTTTGTACCATGATCTTTGAAATGCAAGAGAAAGGACATAATGTATTATTCCAGCCCAGGTGTAATTTAGATATTGCCCACAAGATGGCAGCAGTGTATGTGCAACGTTTTAGTGTGATCCAATGAAACATTGAATTTCTGTTCAAAATTTTGTATCAAGACTGGCCAAATGTGCCGAATTTGTTTATTAATAACTAATTCATGTTCAAAACTGTGCACTCTCCTCATGGTATTCTTTCACTGTAATAGCTACTGTAAATTGGACAATGCAGTTAAATTAACAAGAATTTAAGCTTTCTGCCCATATCAGATATGTCTATGTCCTGGGAAACGTTCTTGTTACTTACAACCTCATGCTAATCGCATTAGTCTACATTAGCTCAACAGTCCCGCAGGGGACACACCAATCCTGAAGAAGTTTTAAAGATTGCTGTACCATCAGCAGGAACCCATCCAACTTGAAGGAGCTGGAGCAGTTTTGCCTTGAAGAATGGGCAAAAGTCCCAGTGTCTAGATGTGCCAAGCTTATAGAGACATACCCCAAGAGACAGGCAGCTGTAATTGCTGCAAAATGTGGCTCTACAAAGTATTGACTTTGGGGGGATGAATAGTTATGTACGCTCAAGTTTTCTGTTTTTTTGTCTTATTTCTTGTTTGTTTCACAAAAAAAATATTTTGCATCTTCAAAGTGGAAGGCCTGTTTTGTAAATCAAGTGATACAAACCCCCCAAAAATCAATTTTAATTCCAGGTTGTAAGGCAACAAAATAGGAAAAATGCCAAGGGGGTGAATACTTTCGCAAGGCAATGTATGTCCCCTAAAGTAGTGAATGAATAGCCCTTTTGATCCTGACCTGCATGGTAAACTGTGATCCTGACTTGCATGGTAAGCTGTGATAAAAACTTTATTTAACTAGGCAAGTCAGTTAAGAACAAATTGTTATTTACAATGACAGCCCTAGGAACAGTGGGTTTACTGCCTTGTTCAGGGGAAGAACGACAGATTTTTACCTTGTCAGCTCAGGGATTCGATCAAGCAACCTTTCAGTTACTGGCCCAACGTTCTAACCACTATGCTACCACTAGGCTAGGTTATCTGCCTGGGCCTCTCTGCCTGGGCCTCTCTGCCTGGGCCTCTCTGCCTGGGGATCCTGTGTTGTGAAGGGACTGCCTTCATTTTTAAGTTCATGAAATACACAGAGTGTACAAAACATTAAGAACACCTTCCTAACATTGAGTTGCACCCCCTTTTCCCCGCAGAACAGCCTCAATTCATCGGGGCATGGACTCTACAAGGTGTCGAAAGCATTCATTACATTAGAGAAGCTCTCCCTTCTTACTGTATTACGTCACGCTGCATCTGCCAATTCACTGAACCGTCTTCCAGCCACGACAACAGCAATAAATCAAACGATTTACTTCATAATTATCAGCTAGATATGTGAATCGTAATAATCTAGCTAGCCAGCTGAATGAATGAATTACATTTTTTTTATTTGTGTCAAATTGCCAGTTGGCAACCCATCCCTTATGGAATTAATTGACACATAAACAAACATTACAATAATTCACTGTGGTAATTAAAAGATAATTATTCTTCCGGTGATCTCTGTATTGCGCATCGCATAAAGAGTGAAAAAATCTAAAATAATAAAACAAAAACAATAAAAAGTAAGGTCAAAATTAATACATAATAGGAAATGATATCCCTAGAGCAGTACAATAATATACATACATACACACACACTGTATAAATGCACATAGATACTTACATACATGCATACATACACACTGTATAAATACATGCATACACACTGCATAAATACACATAGATACATACATACACACTGTATAAATACATGCATACATACACACTGTATAAATACATGCATACATACTGCATAAATACACATAGATACATACATACACACTGTATAAATACATGCATACATACCACACTGTATAAATACACACTGTATAAATACATGCATACATACCACACTGTATAAATACACATAGATACATACATACACACTGTATAAATACACATAGATACATACATACCACACTGCATAAATACACATAGATACATACTGCATAAATACACATAGATACATACATACACACTGTATAAATACATGCATACATACTGCATAAATACACATAGATACATACATACACACTGTATAAATACATGCATACATACCACACTGTATAAATACACACTGTATAAATACATGCATACATACCACACTGTATAAATACACATAGATACATACATACACACTCTATAAATACACATACATACACACTGTATAAATACACATAGATACATACATACCACACTGTATAAATACACATAGATACATACATACATACATACATACATACATACATACATACATACATACATACATACATACATACATACTGTATAAATACACATAGATACATACATACTGTATAAATACACATAGATACATACATACACACTGTATAAATACACATAGATACATACATACACACTGCATAAATGCACATAGATACATGCACACATACTGCATAAATACACATACATACATACATGCATACATACTGTATAAATACACATAGATACATACATACCACACTGCATAAATACACATAGATACATACTGCATAAATACACATAGATACATACATACCACACTGTATAAATACACATAGATACATACATACACAGATAAATAAATAAGGAAAAACACAAACAAAACCTGGGTAAACAGGTAAAAATGATATAAAACTAATGTTACACTGGGTAGATGTACATTTTTTGTGGGTTGCTACCAACTCTTAAAATGATGTACAAAATGGAATACGCATTCGAGAAGTGCCTTCTGTGCTCCGTTTCACAGACTTTAATATGGACTCATTCTCCGACCCTCCTTGCTCTCAATCTCCGACCCTCCTGGCTCTCAATCTCCGACCCTCCTTGCTCTCATTCTCCGACCCTCCTTGCTCTCATTCTCCGACCCTCCTGGCTCTCATTCTCCGACCCTCCTGGCTCTCAATCTCCGACCCTCCTGGCTCTCATTCTCAGACCCTCCTTGCTCTCATTCTCAGACCCTCCATGCTCTCATTCTCAGACCCTCCTTGCTCTCATTCTCCGACCCTCCTTGCTCGGAGCAAGGCAGTATGCATTTTGAGAAACAACCTCCGTGTATGACGCATTATTATCTGGATTGTTTGCCCATTAAATAATATTCCTTTGTATTCTAATTCCCTAAGTCTGCCTGGGCCTCTCTGTCTGCCTGGGCCTCTCTGTCTGCCTGGGCCTCTCTGTCTGCCTGGGCCTCTCTGTCTGCCTGGGTCTCTCTGTCTGCCTGGGCCTCTCTGTCTGCCTGGGCCTCTCTGTCTGCCTGGGTCTCTCTGTCTGCCTGGGTCTCTCTGTCTGCCTGGGCCTCTCTGTCTGCCTGGGGATCCTGTGTCGTGAAGGGAGAGGCTGAGAATAACAAAGTGCTGGGTTGTGTCCCATATGGTACCCTATTCTCTAGTCCCCTACTACCTGCAGGCCCTGGTCAACAGTAGTGCCCTACTACCTATATAAAGAATGGTTTGGGACTGAACCATGAGTATAAAAAATATCACCAACACTGAGCTGAGGAGATGAGGGAGAGACAAGAGGCTCAGAGAGAGGTGAGCTCTCTGGTCACTAGTGTGGAAGACAGGCTCAGAGAGAGGTGAGCTCTCTGGTCACTAGTGTGGAAGACAGGCTCAGAGAGAGGTGAGCTCTCTGGTCACTAGTGTGGAAGACAGGCTCAGAGAGAGGTGAGCTCTCTGGTCACTAGCGTGGAAGACAGACAAGCGGCTCAGAGAGAGGTGAGCTCTCTGGTCACTAGTGTGGAAGACAGACAAGAGGCTCAGAGAGAGGTGAGCTCTCTGGTCACTAGTGTGGAAGACAGGCTCAGGGAGATGTGAGCTCTCTTGTCACTAGTGTGGAAGACAGACAAGAGGCTCAGGGAGAGGTGAGCTCTCTGGTCACTAGTGTGGAAGACAGACAAGAGGCTCAGAGAGAGGTGAGCTCTCTGGTCACTAGTGTGGAAGACAGGCTCAGGGAGAGGTGAGCTCTCTGGTCACTAGTGTGGAAGACAGGCTCAGGGAGAGGTGAGCTCTCTGGTCACTAGTGTGGAAGACAGTGTAAAATTAATCTGATGTGGTTGCCCCTGGCTCTGTCTGAGCAGGGGTACGAAGGTAATGGTGTTTTCTCAGGCTTGGGATTGGTATGATCTGGCCCAGTGTATTCAGTGCCCCCTCCTCTCCTCTCAGAGAGATCTGATAAATGTAATTTCCAGCAGAGATATGACGTCATTATACATGGGAAGGTACCACAGGAATAGCAGAACTAATACATGGATGTAATAAAGTGGGCCAAACCAGTAGAACAACTGACAAAACCATACAGCCAAAACCAGTAGAACAACTGACAAAACCATACAGCCAAAACCAGTAGAAAAATTGACAAAACCATACAGCCAAAACCAGTAGAACAACTGACAAAACCATACAGCCAAAACCAGTAGAACAACTGACAAAACCATACAGCCAAAACCAGTAGAACAACTGACACAACCATACAGCCAAAACCAGTAGAACAACTGACAAAACCATACAGCCAAAACCAGTAGAACAACTGACAAAACCTACAGCCAAGACCAGTAACACAACTGACAAAACCTACAGCCAAAACCAGTAGAACAACTGACAAAACCATACAACCAAAACCAGTAGAACAACTGACACAACCATACAGCCAAAACCAGTAGACCAACTGACAAAACCTACAGCCAAAACCTGTAGAACAACTGACAAAACCATACAGCCAAAACCAGTAGAACAACTGACAAAACCATACAGCCAAAACCAGTAGAACTGACTCACCAATAAACCTGACGATTCTTCTGATGAGGGGGTTCAGGTAGCAGCACTCCCCCGTCAAGATGGTCTTCTCCTGGGTTAGTAGCACTGCTCGCGTGGACTTCATGACGTACATGGAAACCTCCCCGATGAAGATCTGACGACAGACAGATACACTTTTTTATTTGATTTAATCCCAGGCCCCCGTCCCCATGAGGTATTTTGCCAGGCCGTCAATGTAAATAAGAATTTGTTCTTATCTGACTTGCCTTAACTGAATTAAATAAAAGGTTAAATTAAAAATGTAAAAATAAACACAAGGTGTGACCACAGAGTTACAACCTTATACCTTTACCTAACCCTAACGCCTAGTACTAGCCCTAACACAACTGACAAAACTACAGCCATGAGCAGTAGAACAACTGACAAACTCCTAGCCCTAATGCCTTGTACTAACTCTAAAACCTAGTCCTAGCCCTAACACCTAGTCTTAACCATAACACCTAGTCCTAACCCTAACTCCATGGTCCTAACCCTAAAACATCATACTAACACCTAGTCCTAAATGTAACACCAAGCCTAACACCTAGCCCTAACCCTAAAACCTAGCCCTAACACCTAGTCCTAACACCTCGTCCTAGCCCTTACACCTAGTCCTAGCCCTAACACCTAGTCCTAACCCTAATCCTAACACCTAGTCCTAGCCCTAACACATAGTACTAACCCTAACACATAGTACTAACCCTAACACATAGTCCTAACACCGAGTCCTAGCCCTAACACCTAGTCTTAACCATAACACCTAGTCTTAACCCTAACACCTAGTCCTAGCCCTAACACAGTCCTAGCCCTAACACCTAGTCCTAACCCTAATCCTAACACCTAGTCCTAGCTCTAACACATAGTCCTAACACCTAGTCCTAGCCCTAACACCTAGTCCTAGCCCTAACACCTAGTCCTAGCCCTAACACATAGTACTAACACTAACACCTAGTCCTGACCCTAACACCTAGTCCTAACCCTAACACCTAGTCCTAACCCTAACACCTAGTCCTTACCCTAAAACCTAGTCCTGACCCTAACACCTAGTCCTAACCCTAAAACCTAGTCCTAACCCTAACACCTAGTCCTGACCCTAACACCTAGCTATTGCACTGGTCTTGCTTTTGCCATATCTCCAAAATCACATTTTTGTTATGCCTCCTCTGGAGGTCTGGAGAATTTTGCATTGGCTGAAACAGTTTGAATGGGCCTTTGGATTACAGTGGCTACATTTTGATTGGATGTTACATTTCAAGAACAGTCCCCCCCCCCCCCACATGCCCAGGGTAGAAGGAGTGCTGTGTGTCACTACCCGTCTAGGTAGAGTATGCTAGTTTAAAGTGCAAACATAATGCTTTGTATTCAGGACAAAACCCTAAATGTACCTAATTTCTTGCATTTTATGCAGTATTATTGCAAAGAGGATGCACGTATTGGAATATTTTTTATTCTGTACAGGCTTTTTTCTTTACAATCTGTAATTTATGTTAGTATTGTGGAGTAACTACAATGTTGTTGATCCATTCTAAATTTTCTCCTATCACAGCCATTAAACTCTGTAACTGTTTTAAAGTCACCATTGGTCTCATGGTGAAATCCCTGAGCAGTTTCCTTCCTCTCCAGCAACTGAGTTAGGAAGGACACCTGTATCTTTATAGTGACTGGCTGTATTGATACACCATTCAAAGTGTAAAATTAATAACTTCACCAGCTGAAAGGGATATTCAATGTCTGCTTTCTTTGTACACATCTACCAATAGGTGCCCTTCTTTGCGAAGCATTGGAAAACCTCCCTGGTCTTTTTTTGTGGTTGAAACTGCTTGAAATTCACTGCTCGACTTAGGGACATTCTATGTGTGGGGTACAGAGATGTCCTTCAAAACCCATGATAAACACTATTATTGCAGACTATTATGTGACTTGTTAAGCAAATATTTACAATTAATTTTATTTAGGCTTGTCATAACAAAGGGGTTGAATACTTATTGACTCAAGACATTTCAGCTTTTCATTTTTAATTAATTGAGAAAATGTTCTACAAACAATATTCCTTTGACATTATGGGGTATTGTGATGTCATTATGGGGTATTGTGATGTCATTATGGGGTATTGTGATGTCATTATGGGGTATTGTGATGCCATTATGGGGTATTGTGATGTCATTATGGGGTATTGTGTGTAGATCCGTGACACAAAATCTGAAATTAATACATTTTAAATTCAGACTGTAAGACAACAAAATGTGGAAAAAGTAAAGAGGTGTCAATACTTCTAAAGGCACTGTATATGAGGCAAACCACATACCAGATTTTGTAGATTCATTTTTGCAATGTTGTTTACACAAAGTTTGCAGTTGTTCCCGTAGATAGATAGAGACTGGGCTAACGCAGCTAACCTTTTAGTTCAATAATTTGCTGTTTTAACCCTGTTTGTACCCCACATATTTTGTTGGCTTTATAATTGTGAGAGAAATTGAACGAGCTAGCTAGTTATACGTAGGTAGCTTTCAAAGTTAGCTGACTTTTTTCAAAACAAACCTCATTGTGGCTAGTTACTTCTTGTCCCTCATGCTAGCCTTTACAGCCAAATATCACAACAGAAACATCAACATTTTAAATAGTGATACGGCCAGCATTCTCCCATTTTGCTGCAGCTTCTGCTCATCTTGAAATAAAATAAAAATGCTGTGAAAACCAGCTGCCAGTGGGTAAATAGTGTCCTAAAACCAGCGTGTAAGTGGGTAAATAGTGGGTAAATAGTGTCCTAAAACCAGAGTGTAAGTGGGTAAATAGTGGGTAAATAGTGTCCTAAAACCAGAGTGTAAGGGGGTAAATAGTGTCTTAAAACCAGAGTGTAAGTGGGTAAATAGTGGGTAAATAGTGTCCTAAACATTGTTTGTCACCAGTGCTTGTTTAGCTGAGTGTTTATTATTATTATCACGCACGGTTTCTCCGACGGCGCTAATCTAGTGAGCACTTTTGGAGCAGGGCAATTGATTGGTTTGACGTGAGGCGTCGCTGACTGGTACCCATCCGTCTTTAGCTGATTTCTGCCATGGACTTCCCGTAGGCTTCCCATTCTAGGAAGCCTGGTTTGCGACGAGGCTACCCTAGCCCGAAACCATGAATCCTAACACCCTAAAAGACAGCCCTAACCCTGGGGGAGGGGGGGGGGGGGGGAAACAAACACAGACACACTGTGTCAACAAACACAAACATAAACACAAACACAAACACATGGTTTGAACAAATAAAATCTGCTGTTGTTGTATTAGAGTAGACAAACCAACACAAGGAAGACAGCATTTATCTATTTTAAATCTAATTCTCTTTTACAGGACAAGACAATAATTACAGTAAACATCCTAAATCTATTTTACAGGACAATATAATAATTACAGTCCACGTCCTAAATCTAATTTACAGGACAAGACGGTAATTATAGTACACGTACATTTTCCTGCAATTTAATTTGTCCTAATAGACAACTTGGGGCTGTGTTTTTTTATTTATAAAAAAAGCTTTTTGAATCAAAGTATGTAGAAGGCTAATTGGAAAGAGCCGTTTCTGCCCAAGGAAAGGAAACTGAGGCAATGTGCTACCTTCTATTTTGTATTTTATTTATTATGGATCCCCATCTGCCTGAGGTCCAGCAAAAGTAAGGCAGTTAATACAATTGTAAAAACATTACAATACATTCACAGATTTCACAACACACTGTGTGTCCTCAGGTCCCTACTCCACCACTACCACATATCTACAGTACTAAATCCATGTGTATGTATAGTGTGTATTTTATCGTGTGTGTGTGTGTGTGTGTGTGTGTGTGTGTGTGTGTGTGTGTGTGTGTGTGTGTGTGTGTGTGTGTCTGTGCCACTGTGTGTTGCTTCACAGAGGACAGTGTAATTAATGAGGACAATGTCCGGAGTCAATGTGGTAGCTTCTATAAAGAAAACTCAGGCATAATGGTGGAGAGAGACAGATGTACACCACATCCATGCAAAAAACCCACACTAGTTCACATCTTAACATGTTACATTTCAGACTGGAACCACCAGCAACAGTGAAGGAGAAAATAGGAACAAACTTTTTTTTCATTGTGTTTATTGCTTTTTTCTATTACTACCAGACAGTGTTGTTAAAAATCATAGGGATGCTTCATAACTTAAAACAGTGTTTCTAGGACTGAGTTCACTAAGTATCTCAGAGAAGGAGTACAATAAAGAGAGGGGGGATGTTACAATAAAGAGAGAGAGGGAGGATGTTACAATAAAGAGAGGGGGATGTTACAATAAAGGGAGAGAGAGGGGATGTTACAATAAAGGGAGAGAGGGGGGATGTTACAATAAAGGGAGAGAGGGGGGATGTTACAATAAAGAGAGAGAGGGGATGTTACAATAAAAGGAGAGGGGGATGTTACAATAAAGAGAGAGAGGGGGGATGTTACAATAAAGGGAGAGAGGGGGGATGTTACAATAAAGAGAGAGAGAGAGGGATGTTACAATAAAGAGAGAGAGGGAGGATGTTACAATAAAGAGAGAGAGAGAGGGATGTTACAATAAAAGGAGAGGGGGATGTTACAATAAAGAGAGAGAGAGGGATGTTACAATAAAGGGAGAGAGGGGGGATGTTACAATAAAGAGAGAGAGAGAGGGATGTTACAATAAAGAGAGAGAGAGGGGGATGTTACAATAAAGGGAGAGAGGGGGATGTTACAATAAAGGGAGAGAGAGAGGGATGTTACAATAAAGAGAGAGAGGGAGGATGTTACAATAAAGAGAGAGAGGGATGTTACAATAAAGGGAGAGGGGGGATGTTACAATAAAGAGAGAGAGGGGGGATGTTACAATAAAGGGAGAGGGGGATGTTACAATAAAGAGAGAGAGAGGGATGTTACAATAAAGGGAGAGAGAGGGGATGTTACAATAAAGAGAGAGAGGGGATGTTACAATAAAAGGAGAGGGGGATGTTACAATAAAGAGAGAGAGGGGGGATGTTACAATAAAGGGAGAGAGGGGGGATGTTACAATAAAGAGAGAGAGGGGATGTTACAATAAAGAGAGAGGGGGGATGTTACAATAAAGAGAGAGGGGGATGTTACAATAAAGAGAGAGGGGGATGTTACAATAAAGGGAGAGAGGGGGGATGTTACAATAAAGAGAGAGGGGGGATGTTACAATAAAGGGAGAGGGGGATGTTACAATAAAGGGAGAGAGGGGGGATGTTACAATAAAGGGAGAGAGGGGGGATGTTACAATAAAGGGAGAGAGGGGGATGTTACAATAAAGAGAGAGAGGGGATGTTACAATAAAAGGAGAGGGGGATGTTACAATAAAGAGAGAGAGGGGGGATGTTACAATAAAGAGAGAGAGGGGATGTTACAATAAAGAGAGAGGGGGGATGTTACAATAAAGGGAGAGGGGGATGTTACAATAAAGAGAGAGAGGGGGGATGTTACAATAAAGGGAGAGGGGGATGTTACAATAAAGAGAGAGGGGGATGTTACAATAAAGGGAGAGAGGGGGGATGTTACAATAAAGGGAGAGAGAGGGGATGTTACAATAAAGGGAGAGAGGGGGGATGTTACAATAAAGGGAGAGAGGGGGGATGTTACAATAAAGGGAGATAGGGGGGATGTTACAATAAAGGGAGAGAGGGGGGATGTTACAATAAAGGGAGAGAGGGGGGATGTTACAATAAAGGGAGAGAGGGGGGATGTTACAATAAAGGGAGAGAGGGGGGATGTTACAATAAAGGGAGATAGGGGGATGTTACAATAAAGGGAGAGGGGGATGTTACAATAAAGGGAGAGAGAGGGGATGTTACAATAAAGGGAGAAAGGGGGGATGTTACAATAAAGAGAGAGGGATGTTACAATAAAGAGAGGGGGATGTTACAATAAAGGGAGGGGGATGTTACAATAAAGAGAGGGGGATGTTACAATAAAGAGAGAGAGAGGGGATGTTACAATAAAGGGAGAGAGGGGATGTTACAATAAAGGGAGAGAGGGGATGTTACAATAAAGAGAGAGAGAGGGGATGTTACAATAAAGGGAGAGAGGGGGGATGTTACAATAAAGAGAGAGGGGGGATGTTACAATAAAGGGAGAGGGGGGATGTTACAATAAAGGGAGAGGGGGGAAGTTACAATAAAGAGAGAGGGGGAAGTTACAATAAAGAGAGAGAGGGGATGTTACAATAAAGGGAGAGGGGGATGTTACAATAAAGAGAGGGGGGATGTTACAATAAAGAGAGGGGGGATGTTACAATAAAGGGAGAGAGGGGGGATGTTACAATAAAGGGAGAGAGGGGATGTTACAATAAAGAGAGAGAGGGGATGTTACAATAAAGAGAGGGGGGATGTTACAATAAAGAGAGAGATGGGATGTTACAATAAAGGGAGAGAGGGGGGATGTTACAATAAAGGGAGAGAGGGGATGTTACAATAAAGAGAGAGAGGGGATGTTACAATAAAGAGAGGGGGGATGTTACAATAAAGGGAGGGGGATGTTAAAATAAAGAGAGGGGGGATGTTACAATAAAGAGAGAGAGGGATGTTACAATAAAGAGAGGGGGGATGTTACAATAAAGGGAGAGAGGGGGAATGTTACAATAAAGAGAGAAAGGGGATGTTACAATAAAGAGAGGGGGGATGTTACAATAAAGAGAGGGGGATGTTACAATAAAGAGAGAGAGGGGGATGTTACAATAAAGAGAGAGGGATGTTACAATAAAGGGAGAGAGGGGGGATGTTACAATAAAGGGAGAGAGGGGATGTTACAATAAAGAGAGAGGGGGGATGTTACAATAAAGGGAGAGAGGGGGGATGTTACAATAAAGGGAGAGAGGGGGATGTTACAATAAAGGGAGAGAGAGGGGATGTTACAATAAAGGGAGAGAGGGGGGATGTTACAATAAAGAGAGAGAGGGGGATGTTACAATAAAGAGAGAGAGGGGGATGTTACAATAAAGGGAGAGAGGGGGGATGTTACAATAAAGGGAGAGAGGGGATGTTACAATAAAGAGAGAGGGGGGATGTTACAATAAAGGGAGAAAGGGGGGATTTTACAATAAAGAGAGAGGGGGGATGTTACAATAAAGAGAGAGAGGGGGGAGGTTAATAAAGAGAGAGAGGGGGGATGTTACAATAAAGAGAGAGAGGGGGGATGTTACAATAAAGGGAGAGGGGGATGTTACAATAAAGAGAGAGGGATGTTACAATAAAGGGAGAGGGGGGAAGTTACAATAAAGGGAGAGGGGGGAAGTTACAATAAAGAGAGAGAGGGGGATGTTACAATAAAGAGAGAGGGGATGTTACAATAAAGGGAGAGAGGGGATGTTACAATAAAGAGAGGGGGGATGTTACAATAAAGAGAGAGGGGGGATGTTACAATAAAGAGAGAGAGGGATGTTACAATAAAGAGAGAGAGGGGGGATGTTACAATAAAGAGAGAGAGGGATGTTACAATAAAGGGAGAGAGGGGGGATGTTACAATAAAGGGAGAGAGGGGGAATGTTACAATAAAGAGAGGGGGATGTTACAATAAAGAGAGGGGGGATGTTACAATAAAGGGAGAGAGGGGGAATGTTACAATAAAGAGAGGGGGATGTTACAATAAAGAGAGGGGGATGTTACAATAAAGGGAGGGGGATGTTACAATAAGGGAGAGAGGGGGGATGTTACAATAAAGAGAGAGGGGGATGTTACAATAAAGAGAGGGGGATGTTACAATAAAGAGAGGGGGATGTTACAATAAAGAGAGGGGGGATGTTACAATAAAGGGAGGGGGATGTTACAATAAAGAGAGAGAGGGGGATGTTACAATAAAGGGAGAGAGGGGGATGTTACAATAAAGGGAGAGAGGGGGATGTTACAATAAAGGGAGAGAGAGGGGATGTTACAATAAAGGGAGAGAGGGGGGATGTTACAATAAAGAGAGAGAGGGGGATGTTACAATAAAGAGAGAGAGGGGGATGTTACAATAAAGGGAGAGAGGGGGGATGTTACAATAAAGGGAGAGAGGGGATGTTACAATAAAGAGAGAGGGGGGATGTTACAATAAAGGGAGAAAGGGGGGATTTTACAATAAAGAGAGAGGGGGGATGTTACAATAAAGAGAGAGGGGGGATGTTACAATAAAGAGAGAGGGGGGAGGTTAATAAAGAGAGAGAGGGGGGATGTTACAATAAAGAGAGAGAGGGGGGATGTTACAATAAAGGGAGAGGGGGATGTTACAATAAAGAGAGAGGGATGTTACAATAAAGGGAGAGGGGGGATGTTACAATAAAGGGAGAGGGGGATGTTACAATAAAGAGAGAGGGATGTTACAATAAAGGGAGAGGGGGGAAGTTACAATAAAGGGAGAGAGGGGGATGTTACAATAAAGAGAGGGGGATGTTACAATAAAGGGAGAGAGGGGGGATGTTACAATAAAGAGAGGGGGATGTTACAATAAAGGGAGGGGGATGTTACAATAAAGGGAGAGAGGGGGGATGTTACAATAAAGAGAGAGGGGGATGTTACAATAAAGAGAGAGAGGGGGATGTTACAATAAAGAGAGAGGGATGTTACAATAAAGGGAGAGGGGGGAAGTTACAATAAAGGGAGAGAGGGGGATGTTACAATAAAGAGAGGGGGATGTTACAATAAAGAGAGAGAGGGGGATGTTACAATAAAGAGAGAGGGATGTTACAATAAAGGGAGGGGGATGTTACAATAAAGAGAGAGAGGGGGATGTTACAATAAAGGGAGAGAGGGGGGGTGTTACAATAAAGGGAGAGAGGGGGATGTTACAATAAAGGGAGAGAGAGGGGATGTTACAATAAAGGGAGAGAGGGGGGATGTTACAATAAAGAGAGAGAGGGGGATGTTACAATAAAGAGAGAGAGGGGGATGTTACAATAAAGGGAGAGAGGGGGGATGTTACAATAAAGGGAGAGAGGGGATGTTACAATAAAGGGAGAAAGGGGGGATTTTACAATAAAGGGAGAAAGGGGGGATTTTACAATAAAGAGAGAGGGGGGATGTTACAATAAAGAGAGAGAGGGGGGAGGTTAATAAAGAGAGAGAGGGGGGATGTTACAATAAAGAGAGAGAGGGGGGATGTTACAATAAAGGGAGAGGGGGATGTTACAATAAAGAGAGAGGGATGTTACAATAAAGGGAGAGGGGGGAAGTTACAATAAAGGGAGAGGGGGGAAGTTACAATAAAGAGAGAGAGGGGGATGTTACAATAAAGAGAGAGGGGATGTTACAAAGGGAGAGGGGGGGATGTTACAATAAAGAGAGGGGGATGTTACAATAAAGAGAGGGGGATGTTAAAATAAAGAGAGGGGGAAGTTACAATAAAGGGAGAGAGGGGGATGTTACAATAAAGAGAGGGGGATGTTAAAATAAAGAGAGGGGGGATGTTACAATAAAGAGAGAGAGGGGGATGTTACAATAAAGGGAGAGAGGGGGGATGTTACAATAAAGAGAGGGGGGATGTTACAATAAAGAGAGAGGGGGGATGTTACAATAAAGAGAGAGGGGGGATGTTACAATAAAGAGAGAGAGGGGGGATGTTACAATAAAGAGAGAGAGGGGGATGTTACAATAAAGGGAGAGAGGGGGAATGTTACAATAAAGAGAGAGAGGGGGGATGTTACAATAAAGAGAGAGAGGGGGGATGTTACAATAAAGGGAGAGAGGGGGAATGTTACAATAAAGAGAGAGAGGGGGGATGTTACAATAAAGAGAGAGAGGGGGGATGTTACAATAAAGGGAGAGAGGGGGAATGTTACAATAAAGGGAGGGGGATGTTACAATAAAGAGAGGGGGATGTTACAATAAAGGGAGGGGGATGTTACAATAAAGGGAGAGAGGGGGGATGTTACAATAAAGAGAGAGGGGGATGTTACAATAAAGAGAGGGGGATGTTACAATAAAGAGAGGGGGATGTTACAATAAAGAGAGAGAGGGGGGATGTTACAATAAAGAGAGAGAGGGGGAATGTTACAATAAAGAGAGGGGGATGTTACAATAAAGAGAGGGGGGATGTTACAATAAAGAGAGGGGGATGTTACAATAAAGAGAGGGGGATGTTACAATAAAGGGAGGGGGATGTTACAATAAAGGGAGAGAGGGGGGATGTTACAATAAAGAGAGAGGGGGATGTTACAATAAAGAGAGGGGGATGTTACAATAAAGAGAGGGGGATGTTACAATAAAGAGAGGGGGGATGTTACAATAAAGGGAGGGGGATGTTACAATAAAGAGAGAGAGGGGGATGTTACAATAAAGGGAGAGAGGGGGGATGTTACAATAAAGGGAGAGAGGGGGATGTTACAATAAAGGGAGAGAGAGGGGATGTTACAATAAAGGGAGAGAGGGGGGATGTTACAATAAAGAGAGAGAGGGGGATGTTACAATAAAGAGAGAGAGGGGGATGTTACAATAAAGGGAGAGAGGGGGGGATGTTACAATAAAGGGAGAGAGGGGATGTTACAATAAAGAGAGAGGGGGGATGTTACAATAAAGGGAGAAAGGGGGGATTTTACAATAAAGAGAGAGGGGGGATGTTACAATAAAGAGAGAGAGGGGGGAGGTTAATAAAGAGAGAGAGGGGGATGTTACAATAAAGAGAGAGAGGGGGGATGTTACAATAAAGGGAGAGGGGGATGTTACAATAAAGAGAGAGGGATGTTACAATAAAGGGAGAGGGGGGATGTTACAATAAAGGGAGAGGGAGATGTTACAATAAAGAGAGAGGGATGTTACAATAAAGGGAGAGGGGGGAAGTTACAATAAAGGGAGAGAGGGGGATGTTACAATAAAGAGAGGGGGATGTTACAATAAAGGGAGGGGGATGTTACAATAAAGGGAGAGAGGGGGGATGTTACAATAAAGAGAGAGAGGGGGATGTTACAATAAAGGGAGGGGGATGTTACAATAAAGGGAGAGAGGGGGGATGTTACAATAAAGAGAGAGGGGGATGTTACAATAAAGAGAGAGAGGGGGATGTTACAATAAAGAGAGAGGGATGTTACAATAAAGGGAGAGGGGGGAAGTTACAATAAAGGGAGAGAGGGGGATGTTACAATAAAGAGAGAGGGGGATGTTAAAATAAAGAGAGGGGGATGTTACAATAAAGAGAGAGAGGGGGATGTTACAATAAAGAGAGAGGGATGTTACAATAAAGGGAGGGGGATGTTACAATAAAGAGAGAGAGGGGGATGTTACAATAAAGGGAGAGAGGGGGGATGTTACAATAAAGGGAGAGAGGGGGGATGTTACAATAAAGGGAGAGAGGGGGGATGTTACAATAAAGGGAGAGAGAGGGGATGTTACAATAAAGGGAGAGAGGGGGGATGTTACAATAAAGGGAGAGAGGGGGATGTTACAATAAAGGGAGAGAGGGGGATGTTACAATAAAGAGAGAGAGGGGGATGTTACAATAAAGGGAGAGAGGGGGGATGTTACAATAAAGGGAGAGAGGGGATGTTACAATAAAGAGAGAGGGGGGATGTTACAATAAAGGGAGAAAGGGGGGATTTTACAATAAAGAGAGAGGGGGGATGTTACAATAAAGAGAGAGAGGGGGATGTTACAATAAAGAGAGAGGGGGGGGATGTTACAATAAAGGGAGAGGGGGATGTTACAATAAAGAGAGAGGGATGTTACAATAAAGGGAGAGGGGGGAAGTTACAATAAAGGGAGAGGGGGGAAGTTACAATAAAGAGAGAGAGGGGGATGTTACAATAAAGAGAGAGGGGATGTTACAATAAAGGGAGAGGGGGGGATGTTACAATAAAGAGAGGGGGATGTTACAATAAAGAGAGGGGGATGTTAAAATAAAGAGAGGGGGAAGTTACAATAAAGGGAGAGAGGGGGAATGTTACAATAAAGAGAGGGGGATGTTACAATAAAGGGAGGGGGATGTTACAATAAAGGGAGAGAGGGGGGATGTTACAATAAAGAGAGAGGGGGATGTTACAATAAAGAGAGGGGGATGTTACAATAAAGAGAGGGGGATGTTACAATAAAGAGAGAGAGGGGGGATGTTACAATAAAGGGAGAGAGGGGATGTTACAATAAAGGGAGAGAGGGGGGATGTTACAATAAAGAGAGAGAGGGGGATGTTACAATAAAGAGAGGGGGATGTTACAATAAAGAGAGAGAGAGGGGATGTTACAATAAAGGGAGAGAGAGGGGATGTTACAATAAAGGGAGAGAGGGGGGATGTTACAATAAAGGGAGAGAGGGGGATGTTACAATAAAGGGAGAGAGAGGGGATGTTACAATAAAGGGAGAGAGAGGGGATGTTACAATAAAGGGAGAGAGGGGGGATGTTACAATAAAGAGAGAGAGGGGGATGTTACAATAAAGAGAGAGAGGGGGATGTTACAATAAAGGGAGAGAGGGGGGATGTTACAATAAAGGGAGAGAGGGGATGTTACAATAAAGAGAGAGGGGGGATGTTACAATAAAGGGAGAAAGGGGGGATTTTACAATAAAGAGAGAGGGGGGATGTTACAATAAAGAGAGAGAGGGGGGATGTTACAATAAAGAGAGAGAGGGGGGATGTTACAATAAAGGGAGAGGGGGATGTTACAATAAAGAGAGAGAGGGGGATGTTACAATAAAGGGAGAGAGAGGGGATGTTACAATAAAGGGAGAGAGAGAGGGGGGATGTTACAATAAAGAGAGAGGGATGTTACAATAAAGGGAGAGGGGGGAAGTTACAATAAAGGGAGAGAGGGGGATGTTACAATAAAGAGAGAGGGGATGTTACAATAAAGGGAGAAAGGGGATGTTACAATAAAGGGAGAGAGGGGGATGTTACAATAAAGGGAGAGAGGGGGGATGTTACAATAAAGGGAGAGGGGGGATGTTACAATAAAGGGAGAGGGGGGAAGTTACAATAAAGAGAGAGAGGGGGATGTTACAATAAAGGGAGAGAGAGGGGATGTTACAATAAAAAGAGAGAGGGGGATGTTACAATAAAGAGAGAGGGGGGATGTTACAATAAAGAGAGAGAGGGGATGTTACAATAAAGAGAGAGAGGGGGGATGTTACAATAAAGAGAGAGGGGGGATGTTACAATAAAGAGAGAGGGGGAAGTTATAATAAAGGGAAAGGGGGTATAAAACACCAAAGTTCTTCTGACTGGCATGGAAGTGGCTAGAGTCTTCAGAGGCGTCAGGATAATTAGTAGTCTGAAACCAGGGGATGTGGTGCAGTGATAATTGGAGTGTAGAAACAGTGCCCTCTAGTGTTGATTCTGTGAAGTAATAAAAACGATCGGTGTCTCAGCGCTTTCGACATGAGGACTTGAAACAGATACATTTTACCCAGTTGTTGTGTCGTGAGCCCACGAGTGGATAACTCATAATATTACGTGCCAAGATTCTTTAATCGTCGTCCTTTTCTAGCCTATCACAAGACAAAGAAAACAGATGGTACGTCTCGGAATTGTCTGTTGAAGGTCATTTTCAGAGCCCCTTTATGACCCACATGTAGGAAGGGGAAGGGGGGTTCACTGCTATGTTCCAACAAAGGAAACCTTCTCTCCCCTTTCTCTCAGCAACAAAGAGGACATGGCCCAGAGAGAAAAAGGACAAATCATTTAAAATGTTGGGCTTATGACCTGTTGTAACAATCCGAATATAAATGTTTCTACTTTTCCTGTAATACGTGTTTCACTGTAATATGAAAGGTACAGACTTGACCAGAGCCATGTTTGGAGACTCCACAGACTATGTATTTCATCCTGGAGATAGTTTGTTCATTGTTCAAGACACCTTTTGGCATTCTGTGAACACGTATGAGCAAATCTCATGTTATAATTCATATGAACGTTGCCATGTTGATTCCTTACAAATCAACTGGGCGGTCTCAATGACACAGACCAGCCCTTAGATCATACCGTCTGTGAGTCTCCCTATAAATACGAGGTCTTACTAACCAGAAATCAGATCGGAACTTCGGGAGGTGTGTGGCCACCACCTTAGAGGTTCAGTGATTCATCGCTTGGGAAAGCGGACGCAACTCTGACCGTTATCACCTGAGAAGAACTTTTGCTGAACAACACACTCTGATCACTCACAACGAACCGCTGAGTTTCCCATCTCTCTCAGAAGGGACCCAAACGTTATATTGAACACCAGTGTCATAACAAACGTTTATCTCCTTGGACTGAACGAATTGAGAACTGAACCGAGAAAGAAGAGCGAGCGAACGCGTGACCTCTTACGAGAGGAAGCAGCCCATTTGACTGAAAGCTCCAACACCAGGACCATTGACCCCCTTTTCCCTGCCTACCACTCCGCCATGTCTCCCCACTGGACCAGATGACACTCAGCTAAAGGTACATGTAACTACCTCATTGAATTTACCCTTATTCTGACACTGGGTCTGTGTAAACATAATGGCAGTAACTGATTATATTAACAGCGGTAATTACATATTACGATCAATACTGTGAGAAACCATTGTCCAAATTCGGATGCGAACTGATTGCCTAGCCAATGGCGAGCCCTAGTGGAACCTTACTGATGTAACCTCTATGTGACCCCTAGTGGAACCTTACTGATGTAACCTCTATGTGACCCCTAGTGGAACCTTACTGATGTAACCTCTATGTGACCCCTGGTGGAACCTTACTGATTGAACCTCTATGTGACCCCTAGTGGAACCTTACTGATGTAACCTCTATGTGACCCCTGGTGGAACCTTACTGATGTAACCTCTATGTGACCCCTAGTGGAACCTTACTGATTTAACCTCTATGTGACCCCTGGTGGAACCTTACTGATGTAGCTTCTATGTGACCCCTGGTGCAGCTATCCTTAAACCTCTGAAGACTCTAGCCACTTCCATGCATCAAATCTCCAGTAAATACTCTAATAAATTATCTATGTGACCCCTAGTGGAATCTTACTGATTTAACCTCTATGTGACCCCTGGTGGAACCTTACTGATGTAGCTTCTATGTGACCCTGGTGCAGCTATCCTTAAACCTCTGAAGACTCTAGCCACTTCCATGCATCAAATCTCCAGTAAATACTCTAATAAATGATCTTGAATATCCATAGCCAAAGTCAAAACACAGTGAAAATAGTAGTCCCAATCAAACATAGAAATAAATATTTAAAAAGAAATTAGGTTGATATATTGATATTTTCCGTTTTATTAATGAACATATCTCTCCATTAAATACCGAAAACAACTAAGATAATGGAGCGCTGATAAAAGAACCTTTGCGTCTGGAGACAAAAGTCCCAGAGGAGGTTCAACGTGTTACACAAAGTGAGACAGAAGGACAAGTGCTTAACTCCTAATGAAATAAAGTGACACTGTACTTTAACAGGGAATGAGAAAGAAGCTGCGTCCGTCACTAACAGAGACAGGAAGCGAGAGATGCATCCATAGATGATTTCATTGTACCTGTTCAATGTTGTTACATGTATACACTGTCTGATCTCTTTGCCCCAATATAGATATTTTCTTTGTTTCTTTACTCATGAAAGTAAAATGCTTTTCAGATTGTCACATTATTATTATTCATACATTCTGGTAATATGACTATTACCTGTTAATGTTAATTTAATCTCAATTCGCTTGAGCAACAGTGGACTTGTCATTCATGCTAATAAAGCTAATCAGACAGACAGACAGACAGACAGACAGACAGACAGACAGACAGACAGACAGACAGACAGACAGACAGACAGACAGACAGACAGACAGACAGTACTCACGATGATGGTGGGAGTGGCGGCGACCACGCAGTAGAGGATGAGGGGAGGGATGAAGCTGCTCTCGTCCACCCCGGGGTAAGGCTTCATCAGGTCAGCATCGTTGCAGAAGAACCCCTGGACGTGGATGCCGAACGTGTCGGTCAGCTCAAAGTAGTAGGCCAGCAGGACGGTCCCTGCCATTATCACCAGCTGGAGAGACAACATCAGGGAGATGTCAGGCTGGAACCCTAATCTAACCTAAATACAACCTGACCTAACTCAAACACAACCTAACCTAAATACAACCTGACCTAACTTAAACACAACCTAACTGAAACACAACCTAACCTAAATACAACCTGACCTAACTCAAACACAACCTAACCTAAATACAATCTCACCTAACTTAAACACAACCTAACCTAACTGAAAAACAACCTAACCTAACCTAAATACAACCTGACCTAACTGAAACACAACCTAATCTAACCTAAATACAACCTGACCTAACTTAAACACAACCAAACCTAACTGAAAAACAACCTAACCTAAATACAACCTGACCTAACTCAAACACAACCTAACCTAACCTAAATACAACCTGACCTAACTCAAACACAACCTAACCTAACCTAAATACAACCTGACTTAACTCAAAGTAGTAGGCCAGGAGGCCGGTGCCCACCATGATCACCACCTGAAAGAACAACACTCTCACATTAGTGACTAAGGCTTTGTTTACACTGTTTAATCCTCAAACCAATTTAGTTTTTCAAATCCGTTTTGGAATACTGACTGTCCAAACAGCAAGTTACAAGTGACCAAATCAGATTTGTGTGTGTTTGTTCAGATAGCTCTGATAGTTGTCATAGTAACAAAAGGTGTTTGAGCAGTGGTGTAGGCTGATTGGTGGTGGTGCTCGTGCTTCCTATCACTCAAAAGTTATGTAGCAAGCTAAGGTGACAAATATGCAAACGTGTAAGAACACGTTTAAATCCTCAAAAGATAACATGATCCAACTAGCTGGCTAGGTAGCTAGGTAGTTGTTCAGCTAGCCACTGCAGTCAACTAGCTAGCTAGGTAGCTGTTCAGCTAGCCACAGCAGTCAACTAGCTAGCTAGGTAGCTGTTCAGCTAGCCACAGCTGTCAACTAGCTAGCTAGGTAGCTGTTCAGCTAGCCACATCAGTCAACTAGCTAGCTAGGTAGCTGTTCAGCTAGCCACATCAGTCAACTAGCTAGCTAGGTAGCTGTTCAGCTAGCCACATCAGTCAACTAGCTAGCTAGGTAGCTGTTCAGCTAGCCACAGCAGTCAACTAGCTAGCTAGGTAGCTGTTCAGCTTTCTAGCACATTCATTCATTTGTTTGTAAAACAATTAACAAGGCAGTTAATTAGCTTCCACATGTTTTTGTCAAACTGTCAACAGAGTAGCTAGAAAGCAACAAGATATGCCGAATAACAGTTGAGGGCAAATAAATCAGAGTTGACCGTTCGGACACAAAATCAAATACAATTTTATTTGTTACATACACGTGATTAGCAGATGTTATTGCAGGTGTAGCGAAATGCTTGTGTTTCTAGCTCCAACAGTACAGTAATATCGAACAAGTAATATCTAACAATACACACAATCTAAAGTAAAGGAATGGAATTAAGAATATATAAATATTTGGACAAGCTATGTCAGAGCGGCAAAGACTAAAGCTTCAAACTGTAACCAGTGCACCTGCAACCTGGTTCAGATTATCAGTCAACCTACCAGGGTAGTTACAAACAGCACAGGAATGAAATCATCAACATGTATTGACCACATCTTTACTAATGCTGCAGAAATGTGCTTGAAAGCAGTATCCAGATCCATCGGATGTAGTGATTACAATATGTGACTCGTTTCATGAAACTAAACGTATGTTGCGCGTCACTACTTCACAGGAGAGCCAGTTGAACGTAAACTTTTTATTTTGATACAAAATGCGTTCTTTGGCAGAAATGCGTTATGGAACATATGACCTTTCATGTGCCTTATTTAACAAACATGTATGCCATCTGTAAATACTAATACAATTGTTAAATTACGAGCCTAGTTTGTTTAGCCACGGAAAAAGACAGGAACCTTCTGACTAGCCATGATTGGCTGAGATAATGGATGGGCTGGAGCTCGGATTGGTCTGCCATGTAGCATGTTTCTGTCTATAACATGAGCTGCTCAGTATATGTAGGTAATCCTTTCTTTCTGGCTTTTTTGAAAAATATCACCTAATAGAATGTCAAAAGTGTTGCTCTCCACTTTCTCGAGGACCGAGTTTTGAGATCAGTGGAATTAGAGTATTGATAGCTATAGAAATTGAGAAAATTCTGGCGTTTGATTGCAAATATGCAGAGGGAGTCGAAAATAGAACACACAGAAGGCTGTTGTATAAAACACCTGTCTCCGGATTACATCTTCAAATTAAGGGCAACCATGGAATCCGGGACAGCGGGAGAAGCGTCCATCCATGTATACGGGTAAGAGAGTCTAGCTAGCTACATTTTCATACATTACAAATGTCTAATTTTGTCAGAAAGTCGTTTTCATTTCAAGTTAAAGTGTACTGTTACCTTTCTAGCTAACGTTAGCTGGCTAGCTCGCAAGGTAACGTTACGTGTATGATCTGTGTAGTAACATTATTCGTATCTCAGAGCCATTTGCATTACTAGTTATAACCTAATGTTCGCTAGCTAACATTGAACCTAGTTGGTTAGCTACCTGCAGATTCATGCAGGGTAGTAATGTTATGAGTTGGGATTATGGTTCATTGTTTAGCTAGCTAGCTACACGTCTAAACAAAAGACTCCACTATACAAGTAACCATTTCAATAGAATGTTCATGATGTCACTGCGACAACTGTCGATAGACGTAGCTGGTAAATTCGCTCTGGCTATCTACTCCGATTTCAGAGCACTCTCGTCTGAGTGTGCCAGAGCGCAGAATAACTGACGAATTTACGAAGACTCAACACCTGTTGAATATGGCCGGTGTCAGTAAACGTTGGCAAAAAGGCGTAATTATATTGTTTCCAGCAGCACAGTTACAGTCACCAACGCTCTGGATAACATAAAAACAGCCTAAACCAACTCTGTTAGGGCGAGTAAAATAGCCAGAGTGAGCTGTACTTTCATTTGTGTCTGGAAGTAGCCAGCAAGCTAGCCAACGTTAGCCGGTTAACTTTGGTGCTTGACTGCTGTTGTGAGGTCAAAACATTTGGATCAACCCTACTCCTCGGCCAGAGCGTCCAATGTGCTCTCTGAAAGATCCGAGAGCGAAGCGCTCTGAATTTAAGAACGGACTATCTGACACTAGATTGAATTTATGATCACACCCGTAGTATAAACCAGCCTTTAGTCTTAAAATCTTTGGTTGTTTAGTACATGGCCTGACATGTGAATCCTTAAAGAGATGGGTGGGGCTAAGGCTTAAGAGGGTGTGAACGATGCTGAATGGGTGGAGACAAAGAAGAGCTCTCCAGTAGATACCAACATATTCAAGTGCAATTTTCTCAAAAGTGAGGTTACATGTTTATCAACTTTCAAAGCATAATTACTTTCCCATTGTTCCTCAACTGCAGTACATGATATACAATTTTCTCTACTTTTAACCAATGTAAAAAAAACACAATTTCAAATTGTGCTACATAAGACTGAACTGAGCCGGTCGGTCACAAATAGCCATATCTAGAAAAAACAAAGTTCCAAACGCTGGGAGTAATAGAGTGTATAAGAAGTGTCATGACTTGCCCTTTGTGGGAGGATCATAGGCGCCTCTCTCTCTCCCTCTCTCCCTCTCTCTCATAAATACCTGCAGTAAAACTCTCTCTCCCACTCTCAGAAATGTAAGTTAAATCCCTTTGTAACCACAGAGAGACGTTCCAGTAAGATAACATCAAAAGGTTGAATAATTAAACAGTATTTCCATAATCCAAACATTTTCAATGGTCCGTGGGTATTTAAAGAACAACCCTGTTGAATTTGTTACTAATTTGTGATGTAACTAAAGATGGTAGAACAACAAAACTGTATCTCTGAATGTGTATATTTCCCCGTTACCAGACTTACATCTAAATGTTGTGGAACTTACATGACTAAATATTAAACTATCTGTGAGAAGATGAGATGTGATGTTAGGCTTCTAAATGAGAGAATTGTTTTTCATATGAAGTCTTAACCAAGTCAGTGGCCACGCCCACGTGAACACAGACATTATGAAAAATGGAGGGAACGCCCCTTTTTCCCCAGAGTGCTTAAGTAGCACTCGTGACAAAATGTACATTTAGTCAAGAAAACGCAGGGACGGGAATCCCCACATTGAAATGGCTACCACTCTATAGACCAGAAGACGAGAGGACGGAGTACATACGCATGAAATGGTTAAGAAAACGACAAGATAACACATTCCCAGTCTGCAGCTGTATATGTAAAATAGTCTAGGAAACTTGACCGAAGAAGAGAGAGAAGAAGAATTTCCTCTCACCACTAACCTCAACCGAGAACCACCGAAAGATCCATTCTGGAGAACATTTTCCTTTCGAACGACCGAATGGTACTCTGAAAGAATGGTACTCTGAAAGAATGCTACTCTCTGATAAGGAGAAGGGCAGGGGTGCTTCATGATTAATGACTCATGGTGTAATCATAACAACACACAGGAACTGAAGTCCTTTGGTTCACCTGACCTGGACTGTCAGAGTCACTGGGTTAGTGACTGTGCTATGTTCCAAGACAGCCGCTGTGGTCCGCAGCCGCTTGGCTTTATTTGTCTTCATTTGAACAATCCACTCACTTCCAAAACCGGTGGAAATTATTTATATGAAAGCCACTTTCACTGTGGCACAGAATGTTTTCGTTTAGAAATGCCAACTTATGTACCTTACCTTCTATTGTTACACTCAACAGCAGTATGTTTTATGGTCCCCCACGATGAAATCGAGAAAGGGACTATGAATCTGTCTCCGTACATTTGTTCATGTGTACGTCACACGATATCTCAGACACCACTGGGTGAATGATGCATCATTCATGGGGGATGACATGTTACGATTGCCTTGTTTGTTCGTTTTGTGGTTAGCTGCTGATGACCCACACCAATAGATGAACCAGGTCACAGGCTGCATGACTACTAACACTTTATATAACCAAGACCAAAGACTGGTTGGCTAGTAGCATTTAGGCCAACATAAGTCAAATAAAAAATTGTTGGGTGATGTTTATAACGAGGATATTTTTCTAAAACTCTTAGGACCAGTTTTCCAGAAACAGATTAAGCCTAGTCGTGGACAGAAAAAGCAAACCCAATGGACATTCTCCATTGAAATGGAGTCTTAGTCCAGGTATAGGGTTAACCCGTTTGGGGTAAATTGGCCCTTAGTTACAAGAGAACCGGCCTTAGTTACAAGAGAGCAGCTTCCGTTCCATTGACCTTGATGGAGTAAGGAAGGAGACAGACAGTCTAATCAAATACCTACACTTTAATCAGCACTATGAAATTACAGACAGTTTAATCAAATACCTACACTGTAATCAGCACTATGACATTACAGACATTCTAATCAAATACCTACACTTTAAAATTACAGACAGTCTAATCAGCATCAGTGATCAATACGGGCAGTGGGTCCTGTCAAAAAAACGAACAAACAAGGCAACCGTAACATGTCATCCCCCATGAATGATGCATCATTCACTCAGTGGTGTCTGAGATATCGTGTGACGTACACATGAACAAATGTACGGAGACAGATTCATAGTCCCTTTCTCGATTTCATCGTGGGGGACCATAAAACATACTGCTGTTGAGTGTAACAATAGAAGGTAAGGTACATAAGTTGGCATTTCTAAACGAAAACATTCTGTGCCACAGTGAAAGTGGCTTTCATATAAATAATTTCCACCGGTTTTGGAAGTGAGTGGATTGTTCAAATGAAGACAAATAAAGCCAAGCGGCTGCGGACCACAGCGGCTGTCTTGGAACATAGCACAGTCACTAACCCAGTGACTCTGATAGCCCAAGCCCCCAGATAATTCCCGTTATTACCTCATGAGTTTTGTGTATTGTCTGCTAGAAATTCTCTCAATTCTAGGGGTGCTAAAATCAGACTGTAATATCTTCGGCAGACTTTAAAACCAGCCTGAGGCTAATGGAGCTAACGGAGCTAACGGAGCTAATGGGGCTAACATAGCTAATGGGGCTAACGGAGCTAACGGGCTAACGGGCTAACGGAGCTAACAAAGCTAACGAGGCTAACGAGGCTAACAGAGCTAATGGGGCTAACAGAGCTAATGGGGCTAACAGAGCTAATGGGGATAATGGGGCTAACGGTGCTAATGGGGCTAAGGGTGCTAATGGGGCTAACAGAGCTAATGGGGCTAACAGAGCTAATGGGCCTAACAGAGCTAATGGGCCTAACAGAGCTAATGAGCCTAACAGAGCTAATGGGCCTATGAATGTACAAAGTATTATCCCCAAGATGGGCATGTTGGACATTTGGTTCCAGGATACAAATCCTGACATTTGAGTGTGCTCTGAAACATGGTTAAAATCTCTCTTGATGATAATTCCATTGCACTTCATGATTATAATGTTTACAGATGTAATAGGCCAAAGAATGTGGTGTAGATATTTTTGTGAAAAACAACTTTAAGGCGAACCAATCTCTCAATGTCTCGCTTCCCAAGCAATTTTAAATACTGGTTAGAAATGTAATTTACAGGGATCTACCGCCCTCCCACCCTCCACCACAGCGGGTTTAAATTTAAATGTTGCAGGGATCTATCGCCCTTCCTCCCTCCATCACAGCAGGTGTTCATTTCTATGTTGCAGGGATCTATCGGATGTTCTGTCTTCATCAAGTCCCTACTAGAGAAGTTCTGGATGTTCTGTCTTCTTCTCTCGTCATAATGACCTGGATAACCCACTAGACAGGACATCATCTCAGCTTCTTCTCTCGTCATAATGACCTGGTTAACCCACTAGACAGGACACAGCACTGCCCTTTATATTGATCTGTCGAAAGCATTCGATACTGTTGATCATGCACTCCTGCTATAGAAGCTACCCGACCAAACTAGACCAAACTCTGCTGATGAATTTCAGTGACATTTTCTTAACATAACTAAAAGAATCCCACAAGCCTCAATACTAAGTGCTTTACTGTTCAGTCTTTACATTTATAATGTTTGTTTGTCCCTGAATAATAATAACTGGGGCTTACATCTCTATGGAGATGGCAGTAATTTATTTCTGTGCCCCCTCAGTGCAGCAGGTCATTCACGACCTCCAGCTTGGTTTTAATTCTATTCAAGAATAGCTCACAGATCTTAAATTAGTGCTAAATGCTGATAAAACCCAAGTGTATGTTTTTCTCTCCAGGTCTCGTAAAATGTATTTATCCTAAATGTATCGTACCTTTATCCGTACGTTGAGAGGATCCCGAATTGAGCTAGCCCCCCATTACAAGTATCTAGGTATTTGGATTGACACACATTGATAAGCGGACAAAATAAGTTGTGAGTAAACATTGATTTCCTGATGTATAGCATTTACTTTTACTTTACTGAAGCATGACCATTGAGTACTAAGTACATTTTAAACCATTTTTTTTTTTAATTTTTTTTTTAAACTTTTACTCAATAAGTATTTTACTGGGTGACTCACTTTTACTTGAATCATTTTCTACAAAGATATCTTTACAATTGAGAACTTTTTTCCACCACTGGCATAGTCTACTAACCGCAAGATGCTGAACGCCACAATCACAGCCTGCTGGTCAATGGTCTAATCCACAGGAGGTTGGTGGCACCTTAATTGGGGAGGACGGGCTCGTGGTAATGACTGGAGCGGAATCAGTGGAATGGTATCAAATACATCAAACACATGGTTTCCATGGTTTTGATGTCATTCCATCTGCTCCGTTCCGGATATTATTATGAGCCGTTCTTCCCGCCAGCAGCCTCCTGTGATCCAATCTGACACGTCAATCATTTCCGATTTAATAACAGAAATAATCATCATCAACAACTTGAAATAATGAATCGTTCGGCAAATGGTTTTGATATGTCAGTGTTCTGTTACTGGTTAAATCTGAAGTCATATCAGACTCTATGAGCTGAGAACACTCAAATCTGAACCTTGACTTTATTTTCACTGGTGATTTAAATTGTTGTGCTTCAGTTCAGGGACTGATTTAGACCCCGGAGAAACTGGTGAGTGAAATTAACTATTAGGTAAAAAAATAAATATCAGATGGAGCTTATTCAGATGCTTCCTTCTTATCAGATGCATCTCCTCTCTCTACAGCAGAGGTCAGTGTTTAAACATATGCAGTGTCATCCTCTCTTTGAGCAGGGGTCAGAGTTTAAACATACAGTTTCACCAGTTCCTCTCTACCAGCAGGGGTAAGTGTTTAACCATAAACAGTTTCACCAGTTCCTCTCTACCAGCAGAGGTCAGTGTTTAGCCATAAACAGTTTCACTAGTCAAATCATAACAACTAAATTAACATCTCTGCAGAGAAACAAGCATGGCTGACTACAGAATAATACAGTATGATATGGCTGACTATAGAATACTACAGTCTAGAATGGCTGACTACAGAATACTACAGTCTAGAATGGCTGACTATAGAATACTACAGTCTAGGATGGCTGACTATAGAATACTACAGTCTAGAATGGCTGACTATAGAATACTACAGTCTGGGATGGCTGACTATAGAATACTACAGTCTGGGATGGCTGACTATAGAATACTACAGTCTGGGATGGCTGACTATAGAATACTACAGTCTGGGATGGCTGACTATAGAATACTACAGTCTAGGATGGCTGACTATAGAATACTACAGTCTAGGACGGCTGACTATAGAATACTACAGTCTAGGACGGCTGACTATAGAATACTACAGTCTAGGACGGCTGACTATAGAATACTACAGTCTAGGACGGCTGACTATAGAATACTACAGTCTGGGATGGCTGACTATCGAATACTACAGTCTGGGATGGCTGACTATAGAATACTACACTCTAGAATGGCTGACTATAGAATACTACACTCTAGAATGGCTGACTATAGAATACTACACTCTAGAATGGCTGACTATAGAATACTACAGTCTGGGATGGCTGACTATAGAATACTACAGTCTGGGATGGCTGACTATACAATATTACAATATAGGATGGCTAACTATAGAATACTACAGTCTAGGATCAAAATTTATAGGTTAAGACAAGAGTATTCTAGTGTCTCAGAACCTGATTCTACTAATTAGCTGCTCAACAAGACCTTAACTAGCTGAATCAGATATGTTAAATTAGGGTTGGACTGAAAGCCTACAGGACGGTAGATCTCCAGGAAGAGGGTTGGACTGAAAACCTACAGAACGGTAGATCTCCAGGAAGAGGGTTGGACTGAAAACCTACAGGACGGTAGATCTACAGGAAGAGGGTTGGACTGAAAACCTACAGGACGATAGATCTCCAGGAAGAGGGTTGGACTGTAAACCTACAGGACGGTAGATCTCCAGGAAGAGGGTTGGGCTGAAAACCTACAGGATGGTAGATCTCCAGGAAGAGGGTTGGACTGAAAACCTACAGGACGGTAGATCTCCAGGAAGAGGGTTGGACTGAAAACCTACAGGACGGTAGATCTCCAGGAAGAGGGTTGGACTGAAAACCTACAGGACGGTAGATCTCCAGGAAGAGGGTTGGGCTGAAAACCTACAGGACGGTAGATCTCCAGGAAGAGGGTTGGGCTGAAAACCTACAGGACGGTAGATCTACAGGAAGAGGGTTGGGCTGAAAACCACCAGGACGGTAGATCTCCAGGAAGAGGGTTGGGCTGAAAACCTACAGGACAGTAGATCTCCAGGAAGAGGGTTGGGCTGAAAACCTACAGGACGGTAGATCTCCAGGAAGAGGGTTGGGCTGAAAACCTACAGGACGGTAGATCTCCAGGAAGAGGGTTGGGCTGAAAACCTACAGGACAGTAGATCTCCAGGAAGAGGGTTGGGCTGAAAACCTACAGGACGGTAGATCTCCAGGAAGAGGGTTGGACTGTAAACCTACAGGACAGTAGATCTCTAAAACATTAAAACATGGAATGCCACTCTGCTTAGCACTGAACAGTAAGGATAAGTAGAAGCAACTTAGCCAAGTAGGCTCAGTGTGTTGTGTAGAGTGTATTCCAGGAATAGCTCGGTGTGTTGTATAGAGTGTATTCCAGGAATAGCTCAGTGTGTTGTGTAGAGTGTATTCCAGGAATAGCTCAGTGTGTTGTGTAGAGTGTATTCCAGGAATAGCTCAGTGTGTTGTGTAGAGTGTATTCCAGGAATAGCTCAGTGTGTTGTGTAGAGTGTATTCCAGGAATAGCTCAGTGTGTTGTGTAGAGTGTATTCCAGGAATAGCTCAGTGTGTTGTGTAGAGTGTATTCCAGGAATAGCTCAGTGTGTTGTGTAGAGTGTATTCCAGGAATAGCTCAGTGTGTTGTGTAGAGTGTATTCCAGGAATAGCTCAGTGTGTTGTGTAGAGTGTATTCCAGGAATAGCTCAGTGTGTTGTGTAGAGTGTATTCCAGGAATAGCTCAGTGTGTTGTGTAGAGTGTATTCCAGGAATAGCTCAGTGTGTTGTGTAGAGTGTATTCCAGGAATAGCTCAGTGTGTTGTGTAGAGTGTATTCCAGGAATAGCTCTGTGTGTTGTGTAGAGTGTATTCCAGGAATAGCTCAGTGTGTTGTGTAGAGTGTATTCCAGGAATAGCTCAGTGTGTTGTGTAGAGTGTATTCCAGGAATAGCTCAGTGTGTTGTGTAGAGTGTATTCCAGGAATAGCTCAGTGTGTTGCTCAGCGTTTTGCATTTATATTTTTGTTCAATATATAAATACAGCACCAGTCAACAGATTGGACACACCTTCTCATTCAAAGGTTTGTCTTTATTTCTACTATTTTCTACTGTGCATTGCAAAAGTATTCATCCCCCTTGGCGTTTTTCCTATTTTGTTGCATTACAACCTGTAATTTAAATTGATTTTTATTTGGATATAATGTAATGGACATACACAAAAATAGTCCAAATTGGTGAAGTGAAATGGAGAAAAAAAAAATTGTTTAATTTTTTTTTTTTAAATAAACTGAAAAGTGGTGTGTGTATGTGTGTTCTCCCCCTTTGCTATGAAACCCCTAAAAAAGATCTGCTGCAACCAATTACCTTCAGAAGTTACATAACAATGATCTGTCACATGATCTGTCACATGATCTCAGTATATATACACCTGTTCTGAAAGGCCCCAGAGTCTGCAACACCACTAAGCAAGCGGCACCACGAAGCAAGCAGCAGCATGAAGACCAAGGAGCTCTCCAAACAGATCAGGGACAAAATTGTGGAGAAGTACAGATCAGGGTTGGGTTATAAAAAAATATCAGAAACTTTGAACATCCCACGGAGCACCATTAAATATTTTTTTTTTAAAGGGAAAGAATATGGCACCACAACAAACCTGCCAAGAGAGGGCCTTCCACCAAAACTCACGGACCAGGCAAGGAGGGAATTAATCAGAGAGGCAACAAAGAGACCAAAGATAAACCTGAAGGAGCTGCAAAGCTCCACAGTGGAGATTGGAGTATCTGTCCATAGGACCACTTTTAGCCGTACACTCCACAGAGCTGGGCTTTAGAGAAGAGTTGGCAGAAAAAAATGTAAATACACGTTTGGTGTTTGCCAAAACGCATGTGGGAGACTCCCAAAACATATGGCAGAAGGTATTCTGGTCAGATGAGACTAAAATAGAGCTATATGGCCATCAAGGAATGTATGTATGTCTGGCACAAACCCAACACCTCTCATCACCCCGAGAACACCATCCCCACAGTGAAGCATGGTGGTGGAAGCATCATGCTGTGGGGAAGTTTTTCCATCTGCAGGGACTGGGAAACTGGTCAGAATTGAAGGAATGATGGATGATGCTAAATACAGGGAAATTCTTGAGGGAAACCTGTTTCAGTCTTCCAGAGATTTGAGACTGGGACGGAGGTTCACCTGCCAGCAGGACAATGACCCTAAGCATACTGCAAAAGCAACACTCGAATGGTTTAAGGGGAAACATTTAAATGTCTTGGAATGGTCTAGTCAAAGCCCAGACCTCAATCCAATTCAGAATCTGTGGTATGACTTAAAGATTACTGTACACCAGCAGAACCCATCCAACTTGAAGGAGCTGGAGCAGTTTTGCCTTGAAGAATAGGCAAACATCCTAGTGGCTAGATGTGCCAAGCTTATAGAGACATACCCCAAGAGACTTACAGCTGTAATTGCTGCAAAAGGTGACTCTGCAAAGTATTGACTTTGGGGGGGTGAATAGCTATGCACGCTCAAGTTCAGTTTTTTTGTCTTTTTCTTGTTTGTTTCACAATCAAAAATATGTTGCATCTTCAAAGTGGTAGGCATGTTGTGTAAATCAAATGTTAAAAAAAATATATATATATTTAATTCCAGGTTGTAAGGCAACAAAATAAGAAAAATGCCAATGGGATGAATACTTTTGCAAGCCACTGTACATTGTAGAGTAATATTGAAGACATCAAAACTATGAAATAACACATATGGAATCATGTAGTAAGCAAAAAAAGTGTTAAACAAATTCAAATATATTTTTATATTCTTCAAAGTAGCCAGCCTTTGCCTTGATGACAGCTTTGCACACTCTTCACATTCTCTCTACCAGCTTCACAAGTCATCAACTGGCATCTTCATTAAATAGTACCCGCAAAACACCAGTCTCAACGTCAACAGCGAACTCCGGGATGCCGGCCTTCTAGGCAATGCGACATCTTTTTCACATAGAGTTAATCAGGCTTTTGATTGTGGCCTGTGAAATGTTGTCCCACTAATAAATATATATATATATATATTAGTGGGACAACACTATATATATATATATATATATATATATATATATATATATATATATATATATATATATATATATATACACAAAGATGACATTAAACTGTGATTTCAATGACATTGTCACCCTCCTCCTATCCCCTGACACAGAGCCTCATCCTGCCTCTATATAATAACCTAGTTGCCTACTCACAGTATCTATAGCTTGGTAAACACAGCTATGGAAAGATGACAGAGAGGAAACAGAAGATTTAGAGAGAGAGCGAGAGAGAGAGAGAGAGGAGGGGTGAGAGGGTGAGAGAGAGAGACAGAGAGAGAGAGGTGAGAGAGGGTGTGAGAGAGAGAGAGAGAGAGAGAAAGAGAGAGAGGAGTGAGAGAGAGACAGAGAGAGAGAGGAGGGGTGAGAGAGGGTGAGAGAGAGAGAGAGGAGTGAGTGAGGGTGAGAGAGAGGGTGAGAGAGAGAGACAGAGAGAGAGAGGAGTGAGAGGCAGTGGGGGGAGAGAGAGGGTGAGAGAGAGAGACAGAGAGAGACAGGAGTGAGAGAGAGGGTGAGAGAGAGAGACAGGAGTGAGAGGCGGTGGGGGGAGAGAGATACAAAAGAGGTGGAGAGGAAAGAAAGAGGGGAAAAGGGAGAAGGAGACAGAGGGGGAGGGAGGGAGGAAAGGAGAGAGAGAGAGGGGGAGGGAGGATATAGTGAGAGGAGATAGAGAGGGAGGATAGGAGATAGAGAGAGGGTGGATAGGAGATAGGGCAGAAGGGAGAAGAGGAGATAGCGAGAGGGGAGGGAGGAGATAGTGAGAGGAGATAGAGAGGGAGGATAGGAGATAGAGAGAGGGTGGATAGGAGATAGAGCAGAAGGGAGAAGAGGAGATAGCGAGAGGGGGAGGGAGGAGATAGAAAGATGGGGAGGGAGGAGAGAGAGTGTGAATTGAGACAGAGAAAAGAGAAAATAATTGACAGACTTGTGAATGCGATACGCAAAGCATGTCGTTCTTCTCCAAGCCAAAGGCTTTGATGTACAGCGTCTCAAGATGGTTCGCTGTGATTAAAAGGCTTTGGCAGAACTGTTAATTAAATATGGAGCTGGGGCTGAAAACATTGTCTCAAACAGACACAAAGAGAGAGAGAGAGAGGGGTGATAGAGAGAGAGCGTGAGAGAGAGGAGGGGTGAGAGAGATGAGGGGTGAGAGAGGGTGAGCGAGAGGGTGAGAGAGAGAGCGAGAAAGTGGGGGGTGAGAGAGAGAGGGGGGTGAGAAAGAGAGCAAGAGGGAGATGGTGAGAGTGTTCCTAAATCGACTTTACTCTCTATATGTGCAAGAAAAATTATAATACCAAACACACACACACACACACACACACACACACACACACACACACACACACACACTCACACACAGTACAGTACAGCACTCACTGAGACAGACTTACCTCTATGATCACTGTACTACCTGTCATTAGGTAACACCAGACAGACGGACAGACAGTCTTACCTCTACGAAGATGAAACAGGGGATGATTGAGTAACTGCGCTGTGTGTTGTCAGAAGCCATGTTCTCTCAGCCGGAGACAGATCCTCAGTCTACAAGAGGAAAAGGAGGAGACTGTTAATATCCACAGATATTGGACTCTGATTCCCATTCCTGGAGTCGGGAATTAATCTCAAGACATAAGCTGATTGGACAAGACAAAGAGGGACAAAAACACATTCAGACAGGATAGAGGGGCTTCATGGATAGGATAGAGGGGCTTCATGGATAGGACAGAGGGGCTTCATGGATAGGATAGAGGGGCTTCATGTGAACAACACACAGGATAGAGGGGCTTCATGGATAGGATAGAGGGGCTTCATGGATAGGATAGAGGGGCTTCATGGATAGGATAGAGGGGCTTCATGGATAGGACAGAGGGGCTTCATGGATAGGATAGAGGGGCTTACTGGATAGGACAGAGGGGCTTCATGGATAGGACAGAGGGGCTTCATGGATAGGATAGAAGGGCTTCATGGATAGGATAGAGGGGCTTCATGGATAGGACAGAGGGGCTTCATGGATAGGACATAGGGGCTTCATGGATAGGATAGAGGGGCTTCATGGATAGGACATAGGGGCTTCATGGATAGGATAGAGGGGCTTACTGGATAGGACAGAGGGGCTTCATGGATAGGACAGAGGGGCTTCATGGATAGGATAGAAGGGCTTCATGGATAGGATAGAGGGGCTTCATGGATAGGACAGAGGGGCTTCATGGATAGGACATAGGGGCTTCATGGATAGGATAGAGGGGCTTCCTGGATAGGACAGAGGGGCTTCATGGATAGGATAGAGGGGCTTCATGGATAGGATAGAAGGGCTTCATGGATAGGATAGAGGGGCTTCATGGAGAGGATAGAGAAGCTTCACGGATAGGACAGAGGGGCTTCACTCCTCTCCTGCTGTATACATAGATGATTAACCTAACAGACTAGTCGACTCTTGAAATCAATTCACGACTCCAGAAACGTAGAAATCAGAATGGACACCGACATATACTCTCTACATTTCCTCTCCTTCTCTCACTGAGAAAACAGAGCTGATGATGGGTGGAGGAATACAGGACAGGAAGAGGACTGATGATAGGGTGGAGGAATACAGGACAGGAAGAGGACTGATAGGGTGGAGGAATACAGGACAGGAAGAGGACTGATAGAAGAGAACAGAGACCTGACATGACTGAGTGATGTGATAACTATTGTGGAAGATAATGACCTAAAGAGATCTAACATGAGAGAGGCTGTGATTGATTCCACACACACGCACACACACACACACACACACACACACACACACACACACACACACACACACACACACACACACACACACACACACACACACACACACACACACACACACACACAGAGGAGAGGAAATGCCTTATACCTCAGTCTGTTGTTATACAACGGCTGGGTCTAATCCTGAATGCTGATTGGTTATAACCCCATTCCAGCCAGTGTCTATCCCACAAGTTACCACCGGCTAAATCTATGACGTTAAAATGCCCAGTCAGACAATTTATAAACTTGTAAAACTGTAAAAAGCATCTAGACATTATCTCCCATTTCTTTTAGACTTGCAAATGGTTTCTAACAGCGGAGATTTGTATAAATGTTGCTGTCTGTCCCTCTGACATCTCCAACATGGTTTCAGTATTGAAATTGGATCTCCAGCTGTCCCAGAGTAATGAACATGTCGGGGTTAAGAGTCGGGACGAGACAGACAGGCAGACAGCTTTTCTCAGCCAGTCGAAATCATGATTCAGCATCCTTTTTATAGATATATACAAATACATGTCAATAGAAAACAGGTCAAATACATGTCAATAGAAAACAGGTCAAATACATGTCAATAGAAAACAGGTCAAACGAAATTAAGTGCAGCTAGTTTACAGTCTTTCCAGCTTCAGTTTGAAGTGATTGTGTTGTTGGCCGTGTTGTTGGCCGTGTTGTAGGCAGTGTTGTTAGCTGTGTTGTTGGCCGTGTTGTTGGCCGTGTTGTTGGCCGTGTTGTTGGCCGTGTTGTTGGCCGTGTTGTTAGCTGTGTTGTTGGCTGGCTCCTCTGAACAGCACATTTTCTATGCCAAGTGAAATCGCACCTCATTAGCTGATTGTTAAAGATGTGTCCAAATAAATGTCTTTAGAAAACAGCTTAAACAAATGAAAATGCAGCTAATTTGCTATTTTCCTGGCTGTACTGTTTGACGTGACTGTGTTAGCCAAAGTTGGCTCGCCAGTATGGCAATGTAACATTTAGAACGAACGACATGGTAGCGTCCATAGAAACAGAACAAAAAGACTGAACAACTGGGTCGTGTCTCTGGCAACCGAACCAATAGACCGAACAACCCTCGAAGCCGGTGTTTGGAGGATATGTTGGCACGGTGCCTAACAACACTAATGTCAATATATATATAAAAAACACCATCTTCTCTGGAATTATCACCTAACAGTCACACTAAAACAAACACACGGTGATGATTGCAGTAAACTACATCCACAGGTCTGAGTCTCTTAATGACTACAGATTAAACTACATCCACAGGTCTGAGTCTCTTAATGACTACAGATTAAACTACATCCACAGGTCTGAGTCTCTTAATGTCTACAGATTAAACTACATCCACAGGTCTGAGTCTCTTAATGACTACAGATTAAACTACATCCACAGGTCTGAGTCTCTTAATGACTACAGATTAAACTACATCCACAGGTCTGAGTCTCTTAATGTCTACAGATTAAACTACATCCACAGGTCTGAGTCTCTTAATGTCTACAGATTAAACTACATCCACAGGTCTGAGTCGCTTAATGACTACAGATTAAACTACATCCACAGGTCTGAGTCTCTTAATGACTACAGATTAAACTACATCCACAGGTCTGAGTCTCTTAATGACTACAGATTAAACTACATCCACAGGTCTGAGTCTCTTAATGACTACAGATTAAACTACATCCACAGGTCTGAGTCTCTTAATGTCTACAGATTAAACTACATCCACAGGTCTGAGTCTCTTAATGTCTACAGATTAAACTACATCCACAGGTCTGAGTCGCTTAATGACTACAGATTAAACTACATCCACAGGTCTGAGTCTCTTAATGACTACAGATTAAACTACATCCACAGGTCTGAGTCGCTTAATGTCTACAGATTAAACTACATCCACAGGTCTGAGTCTCTTAATGTCTACAGATTAAACTACATCCACAGGTCTGAGTTGCTTAATGACTACAGATTAAACTACATCCACAGGTCTGAGTCTCTTAATGTCTAACCTTTTTCTTTGGTCCTTTACAAACCTGCTGTATGTAAAACATTGTGTGCTACAGCTTGGAAAATAACCTCTCTGGGCTAGGGGGCAGTAATAAACAGGGAAATAACCTCTCTGGGTTAGGGGGCAGTAATAAACAGGGAAATAACCTCTCTGGGTTAGGGGGCAGTAATAAACAGGGAAATAACCTCTCTGGGCTAGGGGGCAGTAATAAACAGGGACATAACCTCTCTGGGCTAGGGGGCAGTAATAAACAGGTCATAATGACATAACAACATAATGATGTTTGTTTCCAACATCAGGGCTGTTTTCCCTAAAGAATTCAATCCACTTTGTTTCCTTGCTATGATACTAACGTGTATCGCGATATACACCAGAGAACCCACGCACACACACAATACCTGTCTGTTGTCCCACTAAAACAAACACACCAACGACAGAGTTCTGTCTGTTGTCTCACTAAAACAAACACACCAACAAGAGAGTTCTGTCTGTTGTCCCACTAAAACAAACACACCAACGACAGAGTTCTGTCTGTTGTCTCACTAAAACAAACACACCAACAAGAGAGTTCTGTCTGTTGTCTCACTAAAACAAAAACACCAACAAGAGAGTTCTGTCGTTGTCTCACTAAAACAAAAACACCAACAAGAGAGTTCTGTCTGTTGTCTCACTAAAACAAACACACCAACAAGAGAGTTCTGTCTGTTGTCCCACTAAAACAAACACACCAACTCTCACACCAACGAGAGAGTTCTGTCTGTTGTCTCACTAAAACAACCACACCAACAAGAGAGTTCTGTCTGTTGTCCCACTAAAAGCCTTTTTATTTGGGTCGTGTCGACACTCGGGGTGATCTATGATTCTGTTATCTCTATGGAGTGCCGTTCAGATACCCTCTGCTTCAGTTTCAAGTTGTATTAGTCATGTGTACGAGATGCGCGCGGTATTCACCGCCCAACCAAATGCTAAGGTGTATTAGTCATGTGTACGAGATGCGCGCGGTATTCACCGCCCAACCAAATGCTAAGGTGTATTAGTCATGTGTACGAGATGCGCGCGGTATTCACCGCCCAACCAAATGCTAAGGTGTATTAGTCATGTGTACGAGATGCGCGCGGTATTCACCGCCCAACCAAATGCTAAGGTGTATTAGTCATGTGTACGAGATGCGCGCGGTATTCACCGCCCAACCAAATGCTAAGGTGTATTAGTCATGTGTACGAGATGCGCGCGGTATTCACCGCCCAACCAAATGCTAAGGTGTATTAGTCATGTGTACGAGATGCGCGCGGTATTCACCGCCCAACCAAATGCTAAGGTGTATTAGTCATGTGTACGAGATGCGCGCGGTATTCACCGCCCAACCAAATGCTAAGGTGTATTAGTCATGTGTACGAGATGCGCGCGGTATTCACCGCCCAACCAAATGCTAAGGTGTATTAGTCATGTGTACGAGATGCGCGCGGTATTCACCGCCCAACCAAATGCTAAGGTGTATTAGTCATGTGTACGAGATGCGCGCGGTATTCACCGCCCAACCAAATGCTAAGGTGTATTAGTCATGTGTACGAGATGCGCGCGGTATTCACCGCCCAACCAAATGCTAAGGTGTATTAGTCATGTGTACGAGATGCGCGCGGTATTCACCGGTATTCACCGCCCAACCAAATGCTAAGGTGTATTAGTCATGTGTACGAGATGCGCGCGGTATTCACCGCCCAACCAAATGCTAAGGTGTATTAGTCATGTGTACGAGATGCGCGCGGTATTCACCGGTATTCACCGGTATTCACCGGTATTCACCGGTATTCACCGCCCAACCAAATGCTTACTTTGCAGGTTCCTTCTCGACAATGCAACAACAATAAAACATAATAAAAATTATCAACATAAAGTAAATGGCTCAGTAGAATATAATAAATATTTTAGTATAAGTATAATACAGGAAGGTACAATTTATAGTTCAATATTTACATGTGTATTGGGGAAAGGGGGGTGTGTGTGTGTGTGTGTGTGTGTGTGTGTGTGTGTGTGTGTGTGTGTGTGTGTGTGTGTGTGTGTGTGTGTGTGTGTGTGTGTGTGTGTGTGTGTGTGTGTGTGTGTCCGTCCGTGTGGGTGTGTGAGTTAGTGCATGTGTGCCAAGCTGAAGAGAATCAGAGCAGGTGGTCAGTCCAGTTCAAGTGTTCAGCAGTCTGATGGCTTGTAGATAGAAAGTGTCTCTGAGCCTGTTAGTATCAGACCTCATACTCCGATACCATCTGCCCGACGGTAAGGGAGAGAACAGCTCGTGGCATGTGGCATCCTTGATGATGCCGCGTGCCTTCCTCAGGCACCATTTCAAGTCGATGTCCTGGATGGGTGGGAGCATGATCCCAGTGATGTACTGGGCTGTCTTCACTACCTGCTGGAGGGCGTTGCGGTCGTGGACAGAGCAATTCCTATTCCAGGTCATGATGCAACCGGTCAGGATGTTCTCGATGGTGCAGCGGTAGTATTTGGAGAGGACCCGGGATGGCATGCTGAATTTCTTCATCCGCCTTAAGAAGTAGAGATGCTGTTGCACCCTCTTGACAAGAGTGATGGTGGTGTTGGTCCATGTCAAGTCCTCTCCCCTCTAACTATTCCCCAGGTCCCTCCTCTCCCCTGTAACTATTCCCCAGGTCCCTCCTCTCCCCTGTAACTATTCCCCAGGTCCCTCCTCTCCCCTCTAACTATTCCCCTGGTCCCTCCTCTCCCCTGTAACTATTCCCCAGGTCCCTCCTCTCCCCTGTAACTATTCCCCAGGTCCCTCCTCTCCCCTGTAACTATTCCCCAGGTCCCTAGAGTCAGTGTGGAGGAGGTGTTGTTGGCAATCCTCACAGCCTGTCTGTCCGTCAGGAAATCCAGGATCCAGTTGCAGAGGGTGGTTTCCAGACCCGGGGCTCTGAGCTTGGTGTCGAGCTTGTAGGGAACAATAGTGTTACATTTTCAGCCTTAGAGATTTCCTCACATCAGCCCCAGAGAGCAAAAGCACCTGGTTATCCGGAGCAGAGAGAGTCTTTCTGGATGGCTCAATATTGTCTGCCTCGAAGTCAGCATAGAATGTGTTAAGCTCGTCTGGGAGGGAGGCTTCGGTGAGCACCGCATAGCTGGATTTGCCTTTGTAGTCTGTGATAGTTTGTAGTCCTTTGCTACATGCGTCGTGAGCCTGTGTTGTCGAACATCCATTCAAGTTTAAGTCTGTGTTATCTTTGCGTCCCTAATGGATTTGTGGAGCTCGTACCTGCTTGCCTTGTATGGGTTGCACACCACCGAGTCACCGGGGTTCGTTCTGCTGACATTGAATGCTGCAGTACAGTCTCTCAGCATGGTACGGATATCTCTGTTCACCCAGGGTTTTTGGTTGGGGTATGTCCGGACATTTCTTAATGAAGCCGGTGACTGATGATGTACAGTGCATTTTGGAAAGTATTCAGACCTCTTCCCCTTTTTGCACATTTTGTTACATCGCAGCCTTCTTCTAAAATGGATTAGGAAAAAACATTGTCCTCATCAATCTACACACAATACCACATAATGACAAAGAGAAAACAGGTTTTTAGAATTGTTTTGCACCCAAAAAATAAAATAATAATAACCAATTTACATAAGTATTCAGACCCTTTGCTATGAGACTGTAAATTGAGCTCAGGTGCATCCTGTTTCCATTGATCATCCTTGAGATGTTTCTACAACTTGATTGGAGTCCACCTGTGGTAAATTCAATTGAATGGATATGATTCGGAAAGGACCTGTCTATATAAAGTCTCACAGTTGACTGTGCATGTCAGAGAAAAAACCAAGTCATGAGGTAGAAAGAATTGTACGTAGAGCTCCGAGACAGGATTGTGTCGAGGCACAGATCTGGGGAAGGGTACAAAAACATTTCTGCAGCATTGAAGATCCCCAAGAACAAAGTGGAATCCATCATTCTTAAATGGAAGATGTTTGGAACCACCAAGACTCTTCCTAGAGCTGGCCGCCCGACCAAACTGAGCAATCGGAGGAGAAGGGCCTTGGTCAGGGAGGTGACCAAGAACCCAATGGTCACTCTGACAGAGCTCCAGAGTTTTGCTGTGGAGATGGGAGAACCTTCCAGAAGGACAACCATCTCTGCAGCACTCCACCAATCAGGGCTTTATGGTAGAGTGGCCAGACGGAAGCCACTCCTCAGTAAAAGGTACATGACAGTCCGCTTGGAGTTTGCCAAAAGGCACCTAAAGGACTCTCAGACCATGAGAAACAATATTCTCTGGTCTGATGAAACCAAGATTGAACTCTTTGACCTGAACTACAAGCGTCACGTCTAGAGGAAACCTGGCACAATCCCTACGGTGAAGCATGGTGGTGGCAGCATCATGCTGTGGGGAGGTTTTTCAGTGGCAGGGACTGGGAGACTAGACAGGATTGAGGGAAAGATGAAAGTACAGAGAGATCCTTGATAAAAACCTGCTCCAGAGCGCTCAGGACCTCAGACTGGGGCGAAGTTTTACCTTCCAACAGGACAACGACCCTAAGCACAGAGCCCAGACAACGCAGGAGTGGCTTCTGAATATCCTTGAGTGTCCCCAGCCAGAGCCCGGACTTGAACTCGATCGAATATCTCTGGAGAGACCTGAAAATAGCTGTGCAGCGATGCTCCCCATCCAACCTGGCAGAGCTTGAGAGGATCTGCAGAGAAGAATGGGAGAAACTCCCCAAATACAGGTTTTCCAAGCTGTGTGCCAATTTTGTAGCATCATACCCAAGAAGACTCAAGGGTGTAATTGCTGGCAAGTACTGAGAAAAAAGGTCTGAATACTTATGTAAATGTGATACGTTTTTTATACTGAATACATTTGTAAACATTTGTAAAAACCTGTTTTTGCTTTATCATTATGAAGTATTGTGTGTAGATTGATGAGGGGAAAAAAACAATTTAATCAATTTTAAAATGAGGCTGTAATGTAACAAAATGTGGAAAAAGTCAAGGGGTCTGAATACTTTCCGAATGCACTGTATTTATTTATGTATATTCCTCAATGCATGAAACCATGCTCTGAGTTCGCAAAGTTTCTGTTCCAGTGATCTGTTTCTGGACATTAGCCATCAGGATACTAGGAAGAGGAGGCCTTGTAGCCAGTCTTTTCAGCTTGGAGACCCTCTTTCCTTCCTCTTCTTCGTCAGCGGTGTTGCCTTCGGTCATCTCGGTCAGCAGCATCAGGTGGGAACAAAGTAGTGGATGAAGTAATCCTGATCTGGGAGGCTGAGAGAAGAAGAAGAAGTGTAGCTCCAGATTCATGATGCAGAAGAGTTCGTAGGAAATTATTACATGAACATTCTGAGCAAACAAAGTAATAATTCACGCCAACAACAACAAAAAAACGCCCCAAAGCAAAGTCGAGCAGGAACTGGCAAGACGCGCTCCATCCTCAGCGCTGCTTATCATCATCATTCAGGGCCGTGTGTGTGTGTGTGTTTATTTCAGCAGCGAGCTGCCTGGAAGGTATCATCAACCTGCCAGGAGGCATAACGCTAACTCTGACTGACAAGCATCAATACCTTTCCGACACCACATCAACACTACACTTCAAAACATTATTTCTGTTGTAATTCATCATTATTGGGTATGGGTATTTCCATCTAAAAAAGGACCCATGAGCACCAACAGGTGAAGTTCATGGGAGAATATCAAATTGGTTTCAAATTAAATCTAAGAGTCTATATGTTTAAGGAAATGAAGACATACAGTGAGGGGAAAAGTATTTGATCCCCTGCTGGTTTTGTACGTTTGCCCACTGACAAAGAAATGATCAGTCTATAATTTGAATGGTAGGTTTATTTCAACAGTGAGAGACAGAATAACAACCAAAAAATCCAGAAAAACAGATGTCAAAAATGTTATAAAATGATTTGGATTTTAATGAGGGAAATAAGTATTTGACCCCTCTGCAAAACATGACTTAGTACTTGGTGGCAAAACCCTTGTTGGCAATCACAGAGGTCAGACGTTTCTTGTAGTTGGCCACCAGGTTTGCACACATCTCAGGAGGGATTTTGTCCCATTCCTCTTTGCAGATCTTCTCCAAGTCATTAAGGTTTCGAGGCTGACGTTTGGCAACTCAAACCTTCAGCTCCCTCCACAGATTTTCTATGGGATTAAGGTCTGGAGACTGGCTAGACCACTCCAGGACCTTAATGTGCTTCTTCTTGAGCCACTCCTTTGTTGCCTTGGCCGTGTGTTTTGGGTCATTGTCATGCTGGAATACCCACCCACGACCCATTTTCAATGCCCTGGCTGAGGGAAGGAGGTTCTCACCCAAAATTTGATGGTACATGGCCCCGTCCATCGTCCCTTTGATGCGGTGAAGTTGTCCTGTCCCCTTAGCAGAAAAACACCCCCAAAGCATAATGTTTCCACCTCCATGTTTGAAGGTGGAGATGGTGTTCTTGGGGTCATAGGCAGCATTCCTCCTCCTCCAAACACGGCGAGTTGAGTTGATGTCAAAAAGCTCCATTTTGGTCTCATCTGACCACAACACTTTCACCATTTGTCCTCTGAGTCATTCAGATGTTCATTGGCAGACTTCAGACGGGCCTGTATATGTATTCTTGAGCAGGGGGACCTTGCGGGCGCTGCAGGATTTCAGTCCTTCACGGCGTAGTGTGTTACCAATTGTTTTCTTGGTGACTATGGTCCCTGCTGCCTTGAGATCACTGACAAGATCCTCCCGTGTAGTTCTGGGCTGATTCCTCACCGTTCTCATGATCATTGCAACTCCACGAGGTGAGATCTTGCATGGAGCCCCAGGCCGAGGGATATTGACAGTTCTTTTGTGTTTCTTCCATTTGCGAATAATCGCACCAAATGTTATCACCTTCTCACCAAGCTGCTTGGCGATGGTCTTGTAGCCCTTGTAGCCCTTGTCCAGCCTTGTGTAGGTCTACAGTCTTGTCCCTGACATCCTTGGAGAGCTCTTTGTTCTTGGCCATGGTGGAGAGTTTGGAATCTGATTGATTGACATTTGTCTTTTTTACAGGTAACAAACTGAGATTAGGAGCACTCCCTTTAAGAGTGTGCTCCTAATCTCAGCTCGTTGCCTGTATAAAAGACACATGGGAGCCAGAAATCTTTCTGATTGAGAGGGGGTCAAATACTTATTTCCCTCATTAAAATGTAAATCAATTTATATATTTTTTTACATGGGTCCTGGATGTTTTTGTTTTGTTATTCTGTCTCTCACTGTTGAAATAAACCTACCATTAAAATTATAGACTGATCATTTCTTTGTCAGTGGGCAAACGTACAAAATCAGCAGGGGATCAAATACTTTTTTCCCTCCCTGTAGATCAATGTTTCAAAGATTTTCCATTTTAAAAATGAGGCATAAGGAAAGGCTTTGATTTCTGGATGAACAGATGGAAAAGGGTGTTAGAAAACATAAACCAGAAAAGTCTTAAAACGCTATCAGAAATACATTAAAACACAATAATGTTGACGTAAAGACCCCTTCAAACTCATATCAACATATATATAGTTTTAGAGTAACTGTTTACCTTCAGTTATGTCTTGTAATTTCGCTACCAACCACCACATATCTTGAAGATATTTTCTAATTTCTCATGAGGGAGAATAATGACAGTTCACAGAAGTAGCAAGTAATGGTAGACCTACCAATTAGTCCTAGTGATTTTAATGATATCAACTATGAACTATTATGTAATTAAAACCAAGTGTTTGAACAGGTTCAGGGAACAGAACAGAAAACTTTGAGGAACAGAATCAAAACCAGGAACGAAAGTGATCTATACTGTTCCGGAACAGAATCGTTCTTTTAAAAGAATAGGAATAATGTTATTTTACGTTCCAGGCATTTTTTTCCCCAGTACCACAAAAAAATGCAACAAAGCACCTATGCAAAGAAACTTATTCCAGTGTCTGCCTGCCTGCCAGCTGAATATCTTTGCCACTGTGTGTGCGTGTGTAGGCTAACTGCTCCTCCGAATCCAAAGTATAGAAGCCTACTGACGTTACAAGCGTGATTCAGAAATTAGGGAGAGATTTTTAATTAGAAAAGAATGGATTAACCTTTGCAATGCTAGTTAATACTCTAAAAGTCTAAGTCGTTTGATTTAGAAGTTTACGACCCCTTTAGGTGTGCGTGTGTGTGTGTGAATATATAAACACACACACACTTTTAAAACACCTACTCATTCAAGGGTTTTTCTTAATTTTTACTATTTTCTAAATTGTAGAATAAGTGCTCAGCATATGTGGGGACTCCTTCAAGACTGTTGAAAAAGCATCCCAGGTGAAGCTGGTTGAGAGAATGCCAAGAGTGTGCAAAGCTGTCATCAAGGCAAAGGGTGGTTACTTTGAAGAATCTAAAATCTAAAATATATTTTGATTTGTTGAACACTTTTTTGGTTACTACATGATTCCAAATGTGTAATTTCATAGTTTTGATGTCTTCACTATTATTCTACAATGTAGAAAATAGTAAAAATAAAGAAAAACCCTGGAATGAGTTGGTGTGTCCAAAACTTTTGACTGGTATAGTGTACATATATTTGTTTTATTTTATTTGATAAAATAATTACAGTTTGCCTTTACTAATATAGCCCATGGAAATGTAATGAATAAAACATTCATAAATGGCAAAAAAAAGACAGTCCAAAAATAAATCATAAGGAATACATTGTTAAAGTGTAATTCCTATAACTGGACCACATATTTTTGTTGCCACAGCAAAAGGATCCGGCACCTCTCCTATACAGAACCTCCATTTTAGACTGTTTCGATACAGAACCTAATTTGGCCAGATCCGGTCCCTCTCATGGCTTCAAAAACAACTTTTTTTGCAATTTTTGCAAAAAAATTATAATAAAAGAGATCAAAGTTTATTCCAGTTGCATCTTCATTAATTCTCGCAACATTGTAACTGATGTTTGAGACCAATGTGTGGCCGTGACCGTGTGACAAGCTCAACATTCAGACAGGTGGGCTTAATTACCAACTGTTTCTTTAAGTTTATCCGTCATAATTAACTAAATGACTTATCATGCAAGCGCAAACAATAAATGATAACATAGTTTTTTAAAGACCAAAAAACTTGGTAAATAGTAGAATCCGAGGCAGGATTTTCTCCTTGGTTTGAATAGGACCTTATCATAGCTACTATGTTACATGTGTTATTACAGCCCATCTAAATCGCTATAGTAACACAAGTATACTGTATCTGTATACATGTCCACTTCTATGGAATATGTGTGAAACCTATAGTTTCTATAGTTTCTATGAAATACATAGATCAAATAACTATCTTCCCATCTAGGAACCTGTCCATTGTTTCACATCACATAGCGTAACGACTGTCTGGATCAAATCCGTTTTGTCTTTTATCTACCCAGCGCTGGCTTCAGTACTTCAAACGAACCATGACATAGAGAAGAGGTGGAACTACACAGAGCTGTATATATGCATACTGTATCAAGCTGTAGGCCTACTGTATCTTTCCATGCCTTAGCTAGAGGAGATAGAGAGGAGAGGGTTAAGTTGGTAGGACTGTATAGCTGTAGGCCTACTGTATCTTTCCATGCCTTAGCTAGAGGAGATAGAGAGGAGAGGGTTAAGTTGGTAGGACTGTATAGCTGTAGGCCTACTGTATCTTTCCATGCCTTAGCTAGAGGAGATAGAGAGGAGAGGGTTAAGTTGGTAGGACTGTATAGCTGTAGGCCTACTGTTTCTTTCCATGCCTTAGCTAGAGGAGATAGAGAGGAGAGGGTTAAGTTGGTAGGACTGTATAGCTGTAGGCCTACTGTATCTCACAGCGCAAACTGGTAACATTGGAGGTCAAACAATGAAGTTTACTTCAATGCCCTTGGATAATACATAAAGGACTACCCTGACATACTGAAAATAGATTATATAATATAGATATACTAACATACTGTGTTGAACTGTGTTCACCAACAGTACGTCCACGGTTCCTCTGATTTACAGTCAACAGCTACAGCATATGTTACTACAGTCATTAGGAGGAGAGAGGACACAGCGGACACCATGGCTGTGTGTATCCAGGACAGGACAGGGTTGTTGTGTGTATAGCCAGGACAGGACAGGGTTGTTGTGTGTGTAGCCAGGACAGGACAGGGTTGCTGTGTGAATAGCCAGGACAAGACAGGGTTGTTGTGTGTATAGCCAGGACAGGACAGGGTTGTTGTGTGTGTAGCCAGGACAGGACAGGGTTGCTGTGTGTATAGCCAGGACAAGACAGGGTTGTTGTGTGTATAGCCAGGACAAGACAGGGTTGTTGTGTGTATAGCCAGGACAGGGTTGTTGTGTGTATAGCCAGGACAGGGTTATTGTGTTTATAGCCAGGACAGGACAGGGTTGTTGTGTGTCTAGCCAGGACAGGACAGGGTTGTTGTGTGTCTAGCCAGGACAGGACAGGGTTGCTGTGTGTATAGCCAGGAAAGGACAGGGTTGTTGTGTGTATAGCCAGGACAGGGTTGTTGTGTATATAGCCAGGACAGGACAGGGTTGTTGTGTGTATAGCCAGGACAGGACAGGGTTGTTGTGTGTCTAGCCAGGACAGGACAGTGTTGTTGTGTGTCTAGCCAGGACAGGACAGGGTTGTTGTGTGTATAGCCAGGACAGGACAGGGTTGTTGTGTGTATAGCCAGGACAGGACAGGGTTGCTGTGTGTATAGCCAGGACAGGACAGGGTTGCTGTTTGTATAGCCAGGACAGGACAGGGTTGTTGTGTGTCTAGCCAGGACAGGACAGGGTTGTTGTGTGTCTAGCCAGGACAGGACAGGGTTGTTGTGTGTCTAGCCAGGACAGGACAGGGTTGTTGTGTGTCTAGCCAGGACAGGACAGGGTTGTTGTGTGTCTAGCCAGGACAGGACAGGGTTGTTGTGTATAGCCAGGACAGGACAGGGTTGTTGTGTATAGCCAGGACAGGACAGGGTTGCTGTGTGTCTAGCCAGGACAGGACAGGGTTGTTGTGTGTATAGCCAGGACAGGACAGGGTTGTTGTGTGTATAGCCAGGACAGGACAGTGTTGTTGTGTGCATAGCCAGGACAAGACAGGGTTGTTGTGTGTATCCAGGACAAGACATGGTTGTTGTGTGTATAGCCAGGACAGGACAGGGTTGTTGTGTGTCTAGCCAGGACAGGACAGGGTTGTTGTGTGTCTAGCCAGGACAGGACAGGGTTGTTGTGTGTCTAGCCAGGACAGGACAGGGTTGTTGTGTGTATAGCCAGGACAGGACAGGGTTGTTGTGTGTATAGCCAGGACAGGACAGGGATGTTGTATGCATAGCCAGGACAAGACAGGGTTGTTGTATGCATAGCCAGGACAAGACAGGGTTGTTGTGTGTATAGCCAGGACAGGACAGGGTTGTTGTGTGCATAGCCAGGACAAGACAGGGTTGTTGTGTGTATCCAGGACAAGACAGGGTTGTTGTGTTTATAGCCAGGACAGGACAGGGTTGTTGTGTGTATAGCCAGGACAGGACAGGGTTGTTGTGTGTCTAGCCAGGACAGGACAGGGTTGTTGTGTGTATAGCCAGGACAGGGTTGTTGTGTGTATAGCCAGGACAGGACTGCTGTGTGTATAGCCAGGACAGGACAGGGTTGTTGTGTGTATAGCCAGGACAAGACAGGGTTGTTGTGTGTATAGACAGGACAGGACAGGGTTGTTGTGTGTATAGCCAGGACAGGGTTGTTGTGTATAGCCAGGACAGGACAGGGTTGTTGTGTGTATAGCCAGGACAGGGTTGCTGTGTGTATAGCCAGGACAGGACAGGGTTGCTGTGTGTATAGCCAGGACAGGACAGGGTTGCTGTGTGTATAGCCAGGACAGGACAGGGTTGCTGTGTGTATAGCCAGGACAGGGTTGTTGTGTGTATAGCCAGGACAGGGTTGTTGTGTGTATAGCCAGGACAGGACAGGGTTGTTGTGTATAGCCAGGACAGGGTTGTTGTGTATAGCCAGGACAGGACAGGGTTGTTGTGTGTATAGCCAGGACAGGACAGGATTGTTGTGTGTATAGCCAGGACAGGGTTGTTGTGTGTATAGCCAGGACAGGACAGGGTTGTTGTGTGTCTAGCCAGGACAGGACAGTGTTGTTGTGTGTCTAGCCAGGACAGGACAGGGTTGTTGTGTGTCTAGCCAGGACAGGACAGGGTTGTTGTGTGTATAGCCAGGACAGGACAGGGTTGATGTGTGTATAGCCAGGACAGGACAGGGTTGCTGTGTGTCTAGCCAGGACAGGACAGGGTTGTTGTGTGTCTAGCCAGGACAGGACAGGGTTGTTGTGTGTCTAGCCAGGACAGGACAGGGTTGTTGGTTGTCTAGCCAGGACAGGACAGGGTTGTTGTGTGTCTAGCCAGGACAGGACAGGGTTGTTGTGTATAGCCAGGACAGGACAGGGTTGTTGTGTGTCTAGCCAGGACAGGACAGGGTTGTTGTGTGTCTAGCCAGGACAGGACAGGGTTGTTGTGTGTATAGCCAGGACAGGACAGGGTTGTTGTGTGTATAGCCAGGACAGGACAGGGTTGTTGTGTATAGCCAGGTAAGGACAGGGATGTTGTGTGCATAGCCAGGACAAGACAGGGTTGTTGTGTGTATAGCCAGGACAAGACAGGGTTGTTGTGTGCATAGCCAGGACAAGACAGGGTTGTTGTGTGTATCCAGGACAAGACAGGGTTGTTGTGTTTATAGCCAGGACAGGACAGGGTTGTTGTGTGTATAGCCAGGACAGGACACGGTTGTTGTGTGTCTAGCCAGGACAGGACAGGGTTGTTGTGTGTCTAGCCAGGACAGGACAGGGTTGTTGTGTGTATAGCCAGGACAGGACAGGGTTGTTGTGTGTGTCTAGCCAGGACAGGACAGGGTTGTTGTGTATAGCCAGGAAAGGACAGGGTTGTTGTGTGTATAGCCAGGACAGGACAGGGTTGCTGTGTGTATAGCCAGGACAGGACAGGGTTGTTGTGTGTATAGCCAGGACAGGACAGGGTTGTTGTGTGTATAGCCAGGACAAGACAGGGTTGTTGTGTATAGCCAGGACAGGACTGCTGTGTGTATAGCCAGGACAGGACTGCTGTGTGTATAGCCAGGACAGGGTTGCTGTGTGTATAGCCAGGACAGGACAGGGTTGTTGTGTGTATAGCCAGGACAGGACAGGGTTGTTGTGTGTATAGCCAGGACAAGACAGGGTTGTTGTGTGTATAGCCAGGACAGGACAGGGTTGTTGTGTGTATAGCCAGGACAGGACAGGGTTGTTGTGTGTATAGCCAGGACAGGGTTGTTGTGTGTATAGCCAGGACAGGGTTGTTGTGTATAGCCAGGACAGGACAGGGTTGCTGTGTGTATAGCCAGGACAGGGTTGTTGTGTATAGCCAGGACAGGACAGGACTGCTGTGTGTATAGCCAGGACAGGACAGGGTTGTTGTGTGTATAGCCAGGACAGGGTTGTTGTGTATAGCCAGGACAGGGTTGTTGTGTATAGCCAGGACAGGACAGGGTTGCTGTGTGTATAGCCAGGACAGGACAGGGTTGTTGTGTGTATAGCCAGGACAGGGTTGTTGTGTATGGCCAGGACAGGGTTGTTGTGTATAGCCAGGACAGGACAGGGTTGTTGTGTGTATAGCCAGGACAGGACAGGGTTGTTGTGTGTATGGCCAGGACAAGACAGGGTTGTTGTGTGTATAGCCAGGACAGGACAGGGTTGTTGTGTGTATAGCCAGGACAGGGTTGTTGTGTGTATAGCCAGGACAGGGTTGTTGTGTATAGCCAGGACAGGACAGGGTTGCTGTGTGTATAGCCAGGACAGGACAGGGTTGTTGTGTGTATAGCCAGGACAGGGTTGTTGTGTATAGCCAGGACAGGACAGGACTGCTGTGTGTATAGCCAGGACAGGACAGGGTTGTTGTGTGTATAGCCAGGACAGGGTTGTTGTGTATAGCCAGGACAGGACAGGGATGTTGTGTATAGCCAGGACAGGACAGGGTTGTTGTGTGTCTAGCCAGGACAGGACAGGGTTGCTGTGTGTCTAGCCAGGACAGGACAGGTGCCGTCAGCAGCCATTTTCCTGGCAGTGTAATGTATTACCATTCATAGGTTGGATGACCATCAGCATCGATGATAGTGTCCCAAATGGAACCATACTCCCTACATTGTGCTCTATGGGTCGTGGTCAAAAGTAGTGCACTATATATAAACTATCCTGTCTGTATCTTGGGGTGATGAGGTTGTCCTTATTTGTCACTTTGATCCCATCTCTCCCCTGAGAGAATCACTGTGACAGATATCCTAACCTATCAGGAAACAGGAAGCCTGTCTCCTGGCCAATCAGAGGAGGAGGTGGACTATTCCAGTGGACTATTCCAGAAAGGACAATTATCAATTTGAACCAGACAACTTTGATAAACAGCCACATATAACTTTTGATTATATTGTTAAATTTGTATATTTCTTGTTGTCGAGTCAATTATACCTTGTCAATTTTTAAATCCATATTTCTTGAACAGAGGATATTCCTCAAGCAATTTTGTCCAGTTAGCTGATTAACTGTGTATATATCGTACGTACACTGAAACAAAACATGCAACAATTTCAAAATAATTTACTGAGTTACAGTTCATATGAGGAAATCAGTCAATTGAAATAAATGTATTAGGCCCTAATCTATGAATTTAACATGACTTGGAATACAGATATGAATCTGTTGGTCACAAAAAGGTAGGGGCCTGGATCAGAAAACCAGTCAATATCTGGTGTGTCCACCATTTGCCTCATGCAGCGCGACACATCTCCTTCACATAGAGTTGATCAGGCTGTTGATTGTGGCTTGTGGAATGTTGTCCCACGTTTCTTCAATGGCTGTGTGAAGTTGGTGGATATTGGCGGGAACTGGAATACTCCGTCGTACACGTCAATCCAGAGCATCCCAAACATGCTCAAGGGGTGACATGTCTGGTGAGTATGCAGGCCATGGAAGAACTGGGACATTTTCAGCTTCCATGAATTGTGTACAGATCCTTGTGAAATGGGGCCGTGCATTATCATGCTGAAACATGAGATTATGGAGGAGGACGAATGGCACGACAATGGGCCTCAGGATCTCATCATGGTATCTCTGTGCATTCAAATTGCCATCGATAAAATGCAATTGTGTTCTCTATTCATCCCTCCTCCTCCTCGGCCCCTCGGCTCTGCTCCTCATCATTCTCTATTCATCCCTCCTCTTCCTCGGCCCCTCAGCTCTGCTCCTCATCATTCTCTATTCATCCCTCCTCTTCAACCCTCATCCAAATTCTGGTTTCACTTCTCTCCTTTGTCAAGTAATATAAAAAGGTGTTATCTTTCACCTCAACGCTACACGGGTCACTCGTTCAGAACTGAAACCGCAACCCCAGCAACCACACTGGGTACAACTCCACCCTCACTCTCCCGAAATCTAGGTCGCTGATCATGCTCTGCTCCACCTCATATATGTCAGATCCTATCTACTGGCGATCCTCTCGGCTGGCGATCCTCTCGGCTGGCGATCCTATCTACTGGCCATCCTCTCGGCTGGCCAGCCGAGATCCTCTCGGCTCTACGGTCCTAATAGCTACATTGGTTGGACAGTATCAAATGACATTTGCATACGTCCGTGGGTGTCATTAATTATAGCGCCTTGGTCATTATGTAAAACAATATATACGAGGCACTCAGCAGACCGGAAACTGGGTCAGACACTCTTTACTAACGCGTCTCTATCGTTTCGTATGACCTGGGTTCGGTTTCGACGCAAAGCAATCATCAACTTTGATCATACAAATCCAACTGCGATCATACGTAGTGTGTAATATCAACACATCAGGTTAATTCTGCCGCTTGGTTTCGCCGTGCTTTATTGAAATGGCACATAAGACTTTCCACTAGAGCATAATCTCACTTTTGTGATATTCCTTACATGCATATAATTATTATTAGATTATTTTTTTTTTATCAAATGAATCGTTGTTTTCAATCTTTATATCCAATTGTTGCTTCATCGTGTCCCTTCTCGCTGGTAAGTAACGTATATTGATTTTGGAGGCATTTCAATCCCAGCAGCCCCTTGCATAGGGCTACCTGTCATCACATCATCTGGCTCAGAGGATCTTCCCTCGGAGACGAGGCCATTCACCAAAACTGTTTAATGAAATGTCATATTGAATTCCCTTTGTCGTTCATTCAGATAAAGCCTCTACTCGATTAAAATGTAGTTTACGAAAGTTCAAATCAGGAACTGCTCGTTTAACTTCATCCAGTAAACATAACATAATTCACTTTGTTTTCTAGTCTACGGGCATTGTGGGAATGAAAACGCACGTATCATTATCAGCATCTCATTCTTCTCCTGTTTCCTATTAACCATGTGTGGAATGTGATTAATCTATTTACCCTGTGACCTATAAGCATGGCAAAATAATGCACATTCCTCACGCTTGCTGCTTAACCTATGGGCTCACTCTTGCAATTATCACCTTTCCTTTCTCTCAACCAATGGGTGTAAATGTTGGGATGTATTTACATGTCATATTACCCATGTTCTCTCAGAACAACCTCTCCCTCAACGTCAGCAAGACAAAGGAGCTGATCGTGGATTACAGGAAAAGGAGGGCCGAGCCCGGCCCCCGTCCACATCGACGGGACTTTAGTGGAGCCGGTGGAGAGCTTTAAGTTCCTGAGTCCACATCACTAAGGATCTATCATGGTCCACACACACCAACACAGTCATGAAGAGGGCACGACGATACCTCTTCCCCCTTAGGTAGCTGAAAAGATTTGTCATGGGTCCTCAGATCCTCAAAAAGTTCTACAGCTGCACCATCGAGAGCATCTTGACTGGCTGCATCACCGCCTGGTATGGCAACCGCTCGGCATCCGACAGCAAGATGCTACAGAGGGTAGTGAGTACAGCCCAGTACATCACTGGGGCCGAGCTACCTGCCATCCAGGACCTCTATACCAGGCGGTGTCAGAGGAATGATCTGCTACCACACAGCAAATGGTACCAACGCACCTGCATAGGGCTCCCTGCCATCCAGGACCTCTATACCAGGCGGTGTCAGAGGAATGATCTGCTACCACACAGCAAACGGTACCAACGCACCTGCATAGGGCTCCCTGCCATCCAGGACCTCTATACCAGGCGGTGTCAGAGGAATGATCTGCTACCACACAGCAAACGGTACCAACGCACCTGCATAGGGCTCCCTGCCATCACATCATCTGTCTCCGAGGATCTTCCCTCAGAGACAATGCCATTCCCCAAACTAATAACATGTCACATTTCATTACGTCTTTGTTGTTCATTCAGTTAAGTTTATAAGCGATTGAAATAAATGACTGCCTACAAAAGGTGTGTATTTTACACTGCTTTCAGAAAGTATTCATACCCCTTGACTCATTCCACATTTTGTAGTGCTTCAGCCTGTTTTTAAAATGGATTAAATTATATATTTTTTTCCTCACTCATCAACAAAATATCCCAAAATAACAAAAGTTAAAACGTTTTTAGAAATTTGGGCAAATGTGTTGAAAATGAAATACGAAAATGTAAATTACATAAGTATTCACGATACATGTTAGAATCTCCTTTGGCAGCGATTACTTACAGTCTTTCTGGGTATGTCTCTAAGAGCTTTGAACACCTGGATTGTACAATATTTGCACATTATTCTTGTTAAAACTCTTCAAGCTCTGTCAAATTGGTTGCTGATCATTGCTAGAAAGCCATTTTCAAGTTTTGCCATAGATTTTCAAACAGATTTAAGTCAAAACTGTAACTAAGCCACTCAGGAACATTCAATGCCGTCTTGGTAAGCAACTCCAGTGTAGATTTGGCCTTTTAGGTTGTTGTCCTGCTGAAAGGTGAATTCATCTCCCAGTGTCTGTTGGAAAGCAGACTGAACCAGGTTTTCCTCTAGGACTTTGCCTGTGCTTAGCTCTAGTCCATTTTGTTTTTAAAGGACTCTTAAATCTGTCAGTGAAAAAACATCACGCAGACAAAACCGGCCTTTCGTAATATTTCAAAACCAATCGCATGAAAACACAGGTTGGAAAGCAAATGTCTCTTGCTGAAAAGAGAAGACTCTAATCTATCTTCTCTAGGCTAACAAATATTTGATCAACTTCCAAATTGGCCTGGGAGAGAGAGAGAGAGGCTTTTGGCACGAGCGCATCGGATATTACCGGCGAGTGAGCTGCACATCATAGGGTGAGTCAGTGAAACTGGGAAGCCTTTTTTTAGGACTATAATTTCCCCCTCATATTGTACAATATCTATCTCCACGTACGTAGGACTGGACTGTTGATGGATTCAAGACAAGGTCGTGTTTATTGATCTCAGATTCTCAATTTGTCAGTGTCAAAGTAGCCTGTCATTTCCATCATTTGTGTGGTATTATTAAAAAAGATTCTGCTGAAATTTCCAGTCATGTAAAATTACGTAGAATTACATTTTTTTTTATAAATTCCGGAACCTACTTTAGTCTACAAGAAATGTTCCCCATGTGTGCCACTTCTGTAAGCACCTCTACTCTACTGCTCTATGTTACTAGGTAAATGCAATGCAATGCTTCATTATATATATATATATATATACATATATATATTTTTTTAAAGTAACCTTTATTTAACTAGGCTAGTCAGTTAAGAAAAACATTTCTTATTTACAATGATGGCCTACCCCGGCCAAACCCGGACGACGCTGGGCCAATTGTGCGCCGCTCTATGGGACTCTCAATCACAGCCGGGTGTGATACAGCCTGGATTCGAACCATGGACTGTAGAGACGCCTTTTGCACTGAGATTTAGTGCCTTAGACCGCTGCGCCACCAATTGCTTTCCTCCTTGTGCTTTCTGACACCTCAGAACTCCCCAGGTCACCCGCCTCATCTGGCAACTCACGATTTACAAATTAAGCCCCACGGGTAGTCTCTAGACACGCCCCCTACATCAGTCAACTGGTGAAGTCTGATCATCCACCGGTGCCACGTAGCCCTGCCACGTAGCCCTGCCACGTAGCTCTGCCACGTAGCCCTGCCACGTAGCCCTGCCACGTAGCCCTACCACGTAGCCCTGCCACGTAGCCCTGCCACGTAGCCCTAGCCCTGCCACATAGCCCTGCCACGTAGCCCTGCCACGTAGCCCTGCCACGTAGCCCTGCCACGTAGCCCTGCCACGTAGCCCTGCCACGTAGCCCTGCCACGTAGCCCTGCCACGTAGCCCTGCCACGTAGCCCTGCCATAGCCCTGCCACGTAGCCCTAGCCCTGCCACGTAGCCCTGCCACGTAGCCCTGCCACGTAGCCCTAGCCCTGCCACGTAGCCCTAGCCCTGCCACGTAGCCCTGCCACGTAGCCCTAGCCCTGCCACGTAGCCCTGCCACGTAGCCCTAGCCCTGCCACGTAGCCCTGCCACGTAGCCCTGCCACGTAGCCCTGCCACGTAGCCCTGCCACGTAGCCCTGCCACGTAGCCCTAGCCCTGCCACGTAGCCCTAGCCCTGCCACGTAGCCCTGCCACGTAGCCCTAGCCCTGCCACGTAGCCCTGCCACGTAGCCCTAGCCCTGCCACGTAGCCCTGCCACGTAGCCCTGCCACGTAGCCCTAGCCCTGCCACGTAGCCCTGCCATGTAGCCCTGCCACGTAGCCCTAGCCCTGCCACGTAGCCCTAGCCCTGCCACGTAGCCCTGCCACGTAGCCCTGCCACATAGCCCTAGCCCTGTCATGTAGCACTTTCCTAGACAATGTGCTGAACTGTAACTACAGATGGCCAATGTACCTTTATGAACAAATGCACACTGCTAAATCCCCCTTCCACGGGCAAAACCATTAAGATTAAGGGTATCGTTATGTGTTCCACAAAAAAAATGTGATTCAAATCAAATCAAATGTATTTATAAAAGCCTTTCTTACATCAGCTGATATCTCAAAGTGCTGTACAGAAACCCAGCCTAAAACACCCAAACAGCAAGCAATGCAGGTGTAGAAGCATGGTGGCTAGGAAAAACTCCCTAGAAAGGCCAGAACCTAGGAAGAAACCTAGAGAGGAACCAGGCTATGAGGGGTGGCCAGTCCTCTTCTGGCTGATTAAGTGTATTTGTGGTCTATTCTATGTAGAAAAAAATGAAACAAGGATAGCAGAACAGGAGTAATATCAGCACTCTTGATCAGAGAAACCCTTTGGCTGCGTATTTCATGGAGGTTTGTCACAACATCCGCTCTCTAAGATACATTGGTATGGAACATGCTATGGTTCATAGGAGCGGGTAGAGATACTGATCATTTATTACGGAGACGAGATTCACCGTATCTCCACCATGTCTCCTAGAGGTCTGAACCGTTTGTCCACCATGTCCCCTAGAGGTCTGAACCGTTTGTCCACCATGTCCCCTAGAGGTCTGAACCGTTTGTCCACCATGTCCACCATGTCTCCTAGAGGTCTGAACTGAGAGTTTGATATCAGACCGTTTCTTACATGAATACGTTATGTTGACTTGTCTCTTGGTCATTTTTCTACAAAACATTATGAACACCTGCTCTTTCCATGATATAGACCGACAAAGTAAAAGCTATGATCCCTTATTGACTTCACTTAAATATTTATCAAAATCAGTGTAGATGAGACAAGAGTGGAGACAAGTCAAAGAAGGATTTTCATCTTTGAGACATGGATTGTGTATACGTGCCATTCAGAGGGTGAATTGGCAAGACATTTAACTGGGCCTACATCCTTGTGGAACTCTTCCGACACCTTGTTGAGTCCATACCCTAATGAACTGAGGTAAGGGGTAAGGTAAGGTGCAAAAGGGGGGTTGGGGGTTTGCAACTTAATATTAGGAAGGTGTTCTTAATGTTTTGTACACTCAGTGTATATAGCCAATTTATCATTACTCATTGTGTATTTATTTATTCTCTCTACATTGTTGGGAAGGAACCTGAAGTCAACATTTCACTGTTCGTCCACAGATGTTGGTTACGAAGCACGTGACGAAAAACATTTGATTAGACATGTTTATTGGAGGAGATCAGTTCAGTCTGAAAAGGTGTTTAAAGGCCCAGTGCAGTCAATGAATGTGATTTTCCTTTTATATACACTCAGTTGGCCAGTTTATTAGGTACACCACCCAGTTCACACATGGTTCGCTCCTACAGACAGTGGAGTCATGTGGCGGTGGCTTGTTATATAAAGCAGGCAGACAGTGGAGTCATGTGGCGGAGGCTTGTTATATAAAGCAGGCAGACAGTGGAGTAATGAGGCGGTGGCTTGTTATATAAAGCAGGCAGACAGTGGAGTCATGTGGCGGTGGCTTGTTATATAAAGCAGGCAGACAGGCATCAAGGCATTCAGTTACTGTTCCATTGAACGTTAGACTGGATAAAGCTAGTGACCTAAGTGACTGAGCCTGGTATGATCTGAGCCTGGTATGATCTGAGCCTGGTATGATCGGTGCCAGGTGCACCAGTTCCAGTACCTCAGAAACAGCCTCCTGGGCTTTTCATGCACGACAGTGTCTCGGGTTTACTGAGAATGATGCAACAAACAAAAACATCCAGTCAGCAACAGTCCTGTGGGTGAAAACAGCTCGTTGATGAGAGGTCGAAGGAGAATGGGAAGAATCGTGCAAGTTAACAAGCGGGCCACAAACAGACAGCATCTCACCAACACTGGACAACTGAGGAGAATCTACCACCTGAGCTGAGCCATAGGGCAGACTGAGAATCTACCAGCTGAGCTGAGCCATAGGGCAGACTGAGAATCTACCAGCTGGGCAGACTGATCATTTACCAGCTGAGCTGAGCCATAGGGCAGACTGAGAATCTACCAGCTGGGCAGACTGATCATCTACCAGCTGAGCTGAGCCATAGGGCAGACTGAGAATCTACCAGCTGGGCAGACTGAACATCTACCAGCCCACTATCAGATTAGGAGGAGGGGGGGTAATTTATTATTTTTGTCCCCCCACATTTATCTGAAATCCCCATCACCCACTGACAGGGTTGGGGAGTAACAGAATATATGTAATCCGTTACATGTAAGGGATTACAACAACAACAAAAAAACGGTAACTGTAATCCGTTATGTTACCAGATAAAATATTTTAATCAGATTACAGATTACTTTAGAAAAACTAGATGATTACTTCTTGGATTACTTTTACATTCAGAAAGGATGTTTGCACACAAAAAAATCTTTAATCCTTCTCTATTTTCTCAATGACATTCAAACCAGCATTGAAAAAAAGGCGCAAGTTTACAATTTGTTCAACGTGAACGAGTCTGACCACCAATCAGAGACCACTATGACACACCAAATGTGTTTGATGGATCGTGGGAAAAGAGCGAAAACATGCTTTTGTAGGCTACAGTCCAAGCTATGTCTTCCAATGGTACGACTGCTGTCGGCCAACTTGAATAAACTCTTGGAGGTCCTGTAAGGATGACAGCAGTGATGTAGTCTACAGCGATACAGATATAACTTATTATTGATATCTACATAGAGCATTGATGTGAATCACACTGCTGCTCTCTCCTTTTGCTATTTGTACGTTACGGGTTGTGGTTGTGGACGGCTGTTCACGTATCTAAATGTGTATTTGAACTCGATAATAGTTGAATTCAAGAAGTTTAAGCTGCCTATCAATCATTGTTTTTGAAACCAGTGGACAGTCAGTGGAAAATGTGCTCTTGCAACAGCTGCACGGTGCGGATCCCAGCCGATGGAATAAATGTAGGGCTTTTATTGATCAATCTAATTCACGATGATAAAACAAATAAATCCATATGTCTAATGGACATATGCTCAAACTGGCACACTATTGATAGACTTAAAGGGGCAATCTGTAGTTGCTACATCCATTTTTGGACATATAAATGATATATATTAGAAATATATATATAGTATGTCCATTGATTCCTGAATAATATAATTTCTAAATGCCTCATGAGTTCAACTGTCACAGTCCATGAGAACCCAGAATATAAGCTTGTTTTACTCCAATGATTTAAACATTATAAATGTAAACAAACACTGTATAGCCTCATAACATTAAAACAATACTTTTGATATCATGGATGGTCAGTCCTTGCATCCACAGCTCTGTCTATTAATCTGAGACTGGTTACATTTCTCCAGGCCCATCCTTCAGCTTTTTACCAAAACAGAGGTGGAGCAGCCATTTTGTTATTGTTTCATCTGTGGATTTGCCCTTTAAACAGCTGCATATTATCAAGATATCAAAGTGTCACCAACTAAAAGGTAAACAATATATTCCTGTAGCAAATGCAGCATATGGCATTCATGTTTCCCATGTAAATAGCCCTTTTCAGTAGTGATGGGCTAGAAGAAGCCTACATAACCAACCCATAAAGTAAAATTTAACATCCATATGGCTAGCTGTATAAACTTTAACATTGATTTATCCTGCAATAGATGTTGTTCAATTGTCTTCTTCTAATGCCTCTTAAGGGGAAAGTATTCTAAAAGTAACTGAATGTAATCAGATTACATTACTGAGTTTGGGGTAATCCAACAGTTACTGATTACTATTTTGGACAGGTAACTAGTAACTGTAACAGATTACATTTAGAAAGTAACTTTGCCAACCCCGACCACTAATTAACTGGTCATTTTTGCAGATATATATTTTTTTTTAGCTAGTACTATGTGAATATTTATCTTTAAAAATTAGCATGGCATTTAGCCAATTAATATAATGCAGTTTTGGATTTGACCCCCGTCTCAAAACCACATGGTTTAGACCGTTAGGAATTTTACAGAGAGGTTCTCCCACTCCGACCTACGAACTAGACAATGCACAACTCACCAAAAAATTGTTGCTGTCTTTTATGAAATTAACCGGTTCATGTAAAAATGACCAAATACACTGACTGTTTAGTACTATTATAGCAAAACAACCCAAACTATTTCTTACGGTAAACCTGAACAATCCATATAATATATGAATGATTGAAAACCCCAATCAGCAGTTGAATCCACTCCGGTAAAATGACCTGTTCTACAGCACTTTTAGTAACTCTTTTTTTAAATTATTTTATTTAACTAGTCAAGTCAGTTAAGAACAAATTCTTATTTACAATGATGGCCTACCGGGGAACAGTGGGTTAATTGCCTTGTTCAGGGGCAGAATGACAGATTTTGCACATTATCAGCTCAGAGATTTGAACTTGCAACCTTTACGGTTTCTAGTCCAACGCTCTAACCACTAGGCTACGCTGCCGACCCAGCACATTACATCGGTTGTCACTCAACTGATAAAGTCTACGATTTGACATCACAAACAGCTGAATGCTGAAGGTGCTGTACAGATCTATCTTATTAAAACAGGGTTAGGCCTACCTCTGGTTGGCACTAGCAGCTGTCTCTCCTGCCCTGTGTACAACAGGGTTAGGCCTACCTCTGGTTGGCAGCAGCAGCTGTCTCTCCTGCCCTGTGTGCAACAGGGTTAGGCCTACCTCTGGTTGGCAGCTGTCTCTCCTGCCCTGTGTACAACAGGGTTAGGCCTACCTCAGGTTGGCAGTAGCAGCTGTCTCTCCTGCCCTGTGTGCAACAGGGTTAGGCCTACCTCTGGTTGGCAGCTGTCTCTCCCGCCCTGTGTACAACAGGGTTAGGCCTACCTCTGGTTGGCAGCAGCAGCTGTCTCTCCTGCCCTGTGTACAACAGGGTTAGGCCTACCTCTGGTTGGCAGTAGCAGCTGTCTCTCCTGCCCTGTGTACAACAGGGTTAGGCCTACCTCTGGTTGGCAGCAGCAGCTGTCTCTCCTGCCCTGTGTACAACAGGGTTAGGCCTACCTCTGGTTGGCAGCTGTCTCTCCTGCCCTGTGTGCAACAGGGTTAGGCCTACCTCTGGTTGGCAGCTGTCTCTCCCGCCCTGTGTACAACAGGGTTAGGCCTACCTCTGGTTGGCAGCTGTCTCTCCCGCCCTGTGTACAACAGGGTTAGGCCTATCCCTGGTTGGCAGCTGTCTCTCCCGCCCTGTGTGCAACAGGGTTAGGCCTACCTCTGGTTGGCAGCTGTCTCTCCCGCCCTGTGTGCAACAGGGTTAGGCCTACCTCTGGTTGGCAGCTGTCTCTCCTGCCCTGTGTACAACAGGGTTAGGCCTACCTCTGGTTGGCAGTAGCAGCTGTCTCTCCTGCCCTGTGTACAACAGGGTTAGGCCTACCTCTGGTTGGCAGCTGTCTCTCCTGCCCTGTGTACAACAGGGTTAGGCCTACCTCTGGTTGGCAGCTGTCTCTCCTGCCCTGTGTACAACATTGTTAGGCCTACCTCTGGTTGGCAGCTGTCTCTCCTGCCCTGTGTGCAGATGTTATCTGACAGTCATACGTAGTTACATGAATAAAAGTTCAATAGGCTACTGACCTGAAGGATAAGATGAGTTCAGTCACAACAGATACGAGGTATTTTCAGAATAAGACTATATGAGTTAAAACATTAGTGAAACGGTAATTCATAAGGTTTCAATCGGCTTAATTTGGATCGGTTCGGGCTCCTGGGGACCGACGTACTAATATCTTAACCATTTGAACTGTGGGTGAATCGTTACACTTCTTATTATGAAGTGATGAATTAAAACTTGAAATTCCGTTACCAAATCGTTAATGGAATTTCAGAAAGTAACGGAATTTCTGCAATTGAATTGGCTATAATGTGAAATCATAGTAGTGACAAACCACAGTTATGTTTACACGTTTGGACAGCGCAGTACTATACAACACAGTATTTCATATTTTATTGGGATCCTCAATTACACTCTTCCCGGGGTCCAAACAGGAAACAAAACAACAAATAAAAAGAGCTAATAATACACATAACAGTACATCATCTCCTGCCTCCTGCCTCCTGTCTCCTGCCTCCTGTCTCCTGCCTCCTGTCTCCTGTCTCCTGCCTCCTGTCTCCTGCCTCCTGTCTCCTGTCTCCTGCCTCGCGCTTCAGAAACAGGAGATGGTTCCTGCTCCGGCTGCCACAAGTCAATGATTCATGCAAGGCCACCCATCTACACATTACAATCCATAATACAGTGTAAATTACAATACAAAATATATATCAAATTGTCTGCGTGTCTCTTCACAGTCCCTGTTGTGCAGTAAGGTGTTTTTTTTATCTGGTTTCATTGCTGTCCTGAGTTACCTGGGGCGGCAGAGAGTTCCATGTAGTCATGGCTCTATGTGTTTCACAGCCAATGCTTTTACTTTTTTGAGATATTTAGCAACAGACTATTGCTAGTTTATTACCCTTTCAAAAAGTAATTACAGAACTGTAGAGTAGAGTACAGTTCAGTACTGTAGAGTAGAGTTCAGTTACTGTAGAGTAAAGTAGAGTTCAGTTACTGTAGAGTAAAGTACAGTTCAGTACTGTAGAGTAAAGTACAGTTCAGTACTGTAGAGTAGAGTTCAGTTCAGTACTGTAGAGTAGAGTTCAGTTCAGTACTGTAGAGTAGAGTTCAGTTCAGTACTGTAGAGTAGAGTTCAGTACTGTAGAGTAAAGTAGAGTTCAGTACTGTAGAGTAAAGTAGAGTTCAGTACTGTAGAGTAAAGTAGAGTTCAGTACTGTAGAGTAAAGTAGAGTAGATTACAGTTCAGTACTGTAGAGTAAAGTAGAGTACAGTTCATTAGTTACTGTAGAGTAGAGTACAGTTCAGTACTGCAAATTAGAGTACAGTCCAGTACAGTTACTGTAGAGTAAAGTACAGTACTGTAGAATACAGTTCAGTACTGTAGAATACCGTTCAGTACTGTAGAATACCGTTCAGTACTGTAGAATACAGTTCAGTACTGTAGGGTAAAGCAAAGGTGTGTATATTATCACAAACAAAGTACTAGGGGAGTGAATTGATGTTAGCTTCAGCTGTCAGCTAGGTAGTTAAGTCAGCCTACAAAACGGGAAGCTATCGGTATCTTCTTTCATTGTAAAGTGTGGTAAAGCCTGTATGGACATTGTTTTGCGAACAGTAATTAAGTTTTAAAAAATGTCTACATGCTGTGTCGCATTATTCGAGTGTGTTAACTTCTGTGCATCGTGACCGGGGAGCTAACATGATGCAGCCAAGACTTCCAGTGCAGGCTAGCAATGAGTAAGTGATGTTGTTTTATTAGATTTTCTTTGTGTGTGTGTGTGTGTGGGGGGGGCACTCATTTTAAAAGCATAATTCTGTTACTGTGGAATTGCCATACACCCAAACCTCTCTGCCAATTACAGCTTGTTTTCTGTTTAGCCCTTCCCACTCAAGCCACTCCCAGACAGTCATAGCTAAATTCTAGATTGAGAAATTGATATTTGCTAAGAAACTATTTTTGTTTATTTTTTTGACATTTTGAATTGAAAATCAAATCAAATGTATTTATAAAGCCCTTTTTACATCACATGATGTAACAATCAGAGTAAGGTCCTTAATTGTTACCCAGAAATAATTTGATATTGAGATAGAAATGGATGCATTGGCCCTTTAAAAGGTCCTTAGTTCAGTCTGAAAGGTGTTTAAATGTACTTAATTCAGTCTGAAAGGTGTTTAAATGTAAATAATTCAGTCTGAAAGGTGTTTAAATGTACTTAATTCAGTCTGAAAGGTGTTTAAATGTACTTAATTCAGTCTGAAAGGTGTTTAAATGTACTTAATTCAGTCTGAAAGGTTAATCGTTGGGGGGGTTTTCAGACTTTTTTTTATTGAAACACAGCTGCATGCTTTTCTAAATGCTGACTGACTGCTGTGTTGAGAATGTACCTGTATAATTTGACACTAATAAAAGTGTATTAGATTTAGGTTTAACCTACGGCAGTAGTTCATTGTAGTTTATCTGTATCGATGTGTTGTAGCCTATAGGCAGCGTGTTCCCGACATTCCCAAGTACCCAACATAAAGAAAGCCGCAAAGGGGTAAATCTGTTAGTGAATGAAGTAGACGACCACTGAGGGTTAGTAATCGCTATTTGAATAGCCAGCTGGCGTTTATGGAACACAATATGGTAGCCTAGAGCTTGTCCAGCCTTCACTGATTAATACACAGCACAATATACACATTAATTACTGATCTAGCCAATTAGAAGAAACTAACGAACACTACAAGGCATCATGAATTCACCCCTCCACACTGAAAATGAGGCTGTCTATGTGTGTGTGTGTGTGTGTAACAAGGGGGATCAACATCCACACATTCTCAGCCTATGGTGGTGATGTTGACTAGAGGTTGACCGATTAATCGGAATGGCTGATTAATTAGGGCCGATTTCAAGTTTTCATAACAATCGGTAATCTGTATTTTTGGCCACCGATTTGCCGATTTTTTTTTCTTCTTTTTTTTACACCTTTATTTAACTAGGCAAGTCAGATTAAAGAACACATTCTTATTTTCAATGACGGCCTAGGAACGGGGGTTAACTGCCTTGTTCAGGGGGGATTCGGGGATTCGTTTTTGCAACCTTCTGGTTACTAGTCCAACACTCTAACCACCTGCCTTACATTGCACTCCACGAGGAGCCTGCGTGGCAGGCTGACTACCTGTTACGCGAGGGCAGCAAGAAGCCAAGGTAAGTTGCTAGCTAGCATTAAACTTATCTTATAAAAAACTATCAATCTTAACATAATCACTAGTGAACTACACATGGTTGATGATAGTACTAGTTTATCTAACGTGTCCTGTGTTGCATATAATCGATGCGGTGCCTGTTAATTTATCATCGAATCACAGCCTACTTCCACAAACGGGTGAATCAAGCGCCTTCGCGAAAAAAGCACTGTCGTTGCACCAATGTACCTAACCATAAACATCAATGCCTTTCTTTAAATCAATACATAAGTATATATTTTTAAACCTGCATATTTAGTTAATATTGCCTGCTAACATGAATATTTAGACTTAGGGATGCCACCCGTTAGATACAATACAGAACGGTTCCGTATTTCACTGAAATAATAAACGTTTCGTTTTCGAAATGATAGTTTCCTGATTCAACCTTATTAATGACCAAACGCTCTTATTTCTGTGTGTTATTATGTTATAATTAAGTCTATGATTTGATAGAGCAGTCTGTCTGAGCGATGGTAGGCAGCAGCAGGCTCGTAAGCATTCATTCAAACAGCACCTTCGTGCGTTTTGCCAGCAGCTCTTTGCAATTCTTCAAGCATTGCGCTGTTTATGACTTCAAGCCTATCAACCCCCGAGATTAGACTGGTGTAACCCATGTGAAATGACTAGCTAGTTAGCGGGTGCGTGCTAATAGCGTTTCAAACGTCACTCGCTCTGAGACTTGGAGTAGTTGTTCCCCTTGCTCTACATGGGTAACGCTGCTTCGAGGGTGGCTGTTGTCGATGTGTTCCTGGTTCGAGCCCAGGTAGGAGCGAGGAGAGGGACGGAAGCTATACTGTTACACTGGCAATACTAAAGTGCCTATAAGAACATCCAATAGTCAAAGGTATATGAAATACAAATCGTATAGAGAGAAATAGTCCTATAATTCCTATAATATCTACAACCTAAAACTTCTTACCTGGGAATATTGAAGACTCATGTTAAAAGGAACCACCAGCTTTCATATGTTCTCATGTTCTGAGCAAGGAACTTAAACGTTAGCTTTCTTACATGGCACATATTGCACTTTTACTTTCTTCTCCAACACTTTGTTTTTGCATTATTTAAACCAAATTGAACATGTTTCATTATTTATTTGAGGCTAAATTGATAGTATTTATGTATTATATTAAGTTAAAATAAGTGTTCATTCAATATTGTTGTAATTGTCATTATTACAAATAAATAAATGTACAAAAATTGGCCGATTAATCGGTATCGGCTTTTTTTGGTCCTCCAATAAATCGGTAGCGGCGTTGAAAAATCATAAATCGGTCGACCTCTAATGTTGACTCTATAGGGCTTTCCATCCATCCATCCATCCATCCATAGGGCCAGTCATAGCTGAAGTATATTCCCTATATATAGTAAACTACTGTTGACCAGGCAGTGACATAGTGTGATGATGTGCCCATGTGAAGTCACTGGCCAGATACATTAGCTGGTCCAATAGAGGTGAGTGAATTCAATCTCTTTTGATGGTTGGGTGGGGGTGGGATTTCCACGTTGTTGTTGAAATCACCCGAATTGCTTTATTGCATAGACACACATCAATATCATGATAGGCCTGAAGTGTAGCTAAACACCAACTAGAAGGACCACAGCCCGTAGGGCATCGTGTGCAATCAGATTGGGGTAAAGATGATCGGGAGATCACAGATCAGGATCTTAGAGTAGGAGAGCTAATATAGGATCAGGTCCCCACTAGTTCATGCATTCATTATTAACCTAAAATCAGCACTGCTCCTAAACCGGACAACGACCAAAGAAAGGCGACTAGGCTGCATCACCATGTCCCCGCTAATGGCGAACATATGTCTGTTTGTGATTTCTAGGCTCTCACAACACGTCGGTATATACAAGTCAACACGACCACGGTGTGGTAATGACCTCACGGTCCAGATGACTTCCACAGGCAGGTGTTTGTCTTGACTCTACGGCTCCTCGCTGGTCAAATGACCATTGAAATGATTAAAATGACCCTCTTGAGGACCATGCTCGTAGTAGCCTGTCCCTCTCCAGGCTTGACCATTGAAACAAAGTGAATCTATAGTGAAACACTGGCTACATGTAACGGGCTGGTAGAAAGAAACACGCTGCCACTCCACTAGTGTCCATTAAAGCAGGAGGCTATCGACCGTGGACGATGTGAGCAACAATAGACAATAGTTGAATTGGCGAACAGCAACAATTCAGTTTATTTCTCACCCAGTGTCCGTGGGCGCCACCGACTGCATCACGGACAACTTACCGTGTGATTAAAGTATATTCCAATAGAAGTGCAAATCCATCAAAAAAGGGGGATTGGAAAGAAAAGAACGGCCAAAAGTCGTGCTACTCCATCGTATTGTCCGAGTTGCTACAGTGCACTTTGAGACGGGAGATCAGAAAGCGGTCGGCAGAATGTAAAGGAGATGCTGTGAGTCGGAGGAGGGGCCACGGCGTGTTTTTACCACTGAGAAACCACTCAGGCGTGGTAATGAGCTTTTATACAGCCTCCCCGCTATCAACGGGGACTGGCGTCTCGTCCACCACCAAGTATTTGTTTTTTAGTGACTGTGGTGGAGGCGGCGTCACAACCCGTGCATCACCTGTACACTGTCAGGACCTGTTTACTGGAGGAACGCTGGCTACTGGACGAGAAGGTTAGGGTTGAATCCACCACCAGCCCTAGCCAATACCATAGAACTTCACATACTATTAGTCCAAGCACAAAGGCAGGGAAGCAGGTCTCGAACCCTCGACCTTCTAGCCCGAAGTCCAGCGCGCTATCGACTGTAGGGTGAAAGCATGGTATCCGATATCCGCGCTTATTAACACCGGGGGTCGTTACAATATAAAACGGTGATGGTTTTTACTACAATACGAACTTTGATGGCTTGAAATGTTGAGGTTACACTCAATAGTTTTTTGTTTTGTTTTTATATCAAAATATTGTCCACCATACACTTCTGCCCATGTGCAGTTCGCCTGGGGAGGAGGTTGTATTAAAGGTAATGTAGCGTTAAAGAAAAGGCGTTTCATTCCTTCTGGTCCTGAAGATAAATAAAAGGGGATCTTCAACCAATCCAATAAACGAGAAGGAGGAGTTAAGATGGCGTTTCTCCTTGTTATTAACGGACACACTCTTTTCACGCCACTTCCGATACAAAATGATTTTCATAGCAGGTTAGGAGTGCATTTTTTTGCTAACCCTAACTTTTCTCCTAACCTTAAACTCAGTCTCCTAACCTGATATTTTAATTCTCCTAACCTGCTGCGTAAATTCTCCTAACCTGCTACGAAGAAGTCGCTTCAATATATAAGTGGAATAAAAATTGTCCAGGCTCTCTTTCCATTTCCCCTGAAAACCAGATGTTGTGACCCTGCTGTGTATTGAGGTACCCAGTTAGTAAAATTACTCAGGCTCAGCTGGGGGCCACATCATTTTTGTTTTTCTGTCCCAGTATATGCCTGGGTCCCGGGCTCAAAGCTGGCCCACACACTACCGACCAATCAAATTAAAACGGAGCGGCCCAAGTCTGGCCCACATACCGCACAAAGGTACGGCTGAGTTCCGGCCAGGATCCCCGGTCCAGAGGTGGGCCAGATGCTGAGTTCCCGCCAGGTCCCCAGTCCAGAGGTGGGCCAGATACTGAGTTCCCGCCATGTCCAGAGGTGGGCCAGATGCTGAGTTCCCGCCAGGTCCAGAGGTGGGCCAGATACTGAGTTCCTGCCAGGTCCAGAGGTGGGCCAGATGCTGAGTTCCCACCAGGTCACCGGTCCAGAGGTGGGCCAGAGGCTGAGTTCCCGCCAGGTCCAGAGGTGGGCCAGATACTGAGTTCACGCCATGTCCAGAGGTGGGCCAGATGCTGAGTTTCCGCCAGGTCACCGGTCCAGAGGTGGGACAGATGTTGAGTTCCCGCCAGGTCCAGAGGTGGGCCAGATACTGAGTTCCCGCCAGGTCCAGAGGTGGGCCAGATGCTGAGTTTCCGCCAGGTCCCCGGTCCAGAGGTGGGCCAGATGCTGAGTTCCCGCCAGGTCCAGAGGTGGGCCAGATGCTGAGTTCCCGCCAGGTCCAGAGGTGGGCCAAATGCTGAGTTCCCGCCAGGTCCAGAGGTGGGCCAGATACTGAGTTCCCGCCAGGTCCAGAGGTGGGCCAGATATTGAGTTCCGGCCAGGTCCCCAGTCCAGAGGTGGGCCAGATACTGAGTTCCCGCCAGGTCCCCGGTCCAGAGTTGGGCCAGATGTGAGTTTCCGCCAGGTCCCCGGTCCAGAGGTGGGCCAGATACTGAGTTCCCGCCAGGTCCCCGGTCCAGAGGTGGGCCAGATACTGAGTTCCCGCCAGGTCCCAGGTCCAGAGGTGGGCCAGATTCTGAGTTCCCACCAGGTCCAGAGGTGGGCCAGATGCTGAGTTCCGGCCAGGTCCAGAGGTGGGCCAGATACTGAGTTCCCGCCAGGTCCCCGGTCCAGAGGTGGGCCAGATGCTGAATTCCCGCCAGGTCCCCGGTCCAGAGGTGGGCCAGATACTGAGTTCCCGCCAGGTCCAGAGGTGGGCCAGATGCTGAGGTCCCACCAGGTCCAGAGGTGGGCCAGATGCTGAGTTCCCGCCAGGTCCCCGGTCCAGAGGTGGGCCAGATACTGAGTTCCCGCCAGGTCCAGAGGTGGGCCAGATGCTGAGTTCCCGCCAGGTCCAGAGGTGGGCCAGATACTGAGTTCCCGCCAGGTCCCCAGTCCAGAGGTGGGCCAGATGCTGAGTTCCCGCCAGGTCCAGAGGTGGGCCAGATACTGAGTTCCCGCCAGGTCCCCGGTCCAGAGGTGGGCCAGATGCTGAGTTCCGGCCAGGTCCAGACGTGGGCCAGATACTGAGTTCCCGCCAGGTCCCCGGTCTAAATCAAACACATAATATTTACACTCTGACGCAATTATTATTATTTGTTTTTACATTTATTAAAATCAGCAACTCACCTAAATTTACTTGGAACATTTCATGAATCTAGAACCAAGAAAATGTATTCAAAATAATATATTCTACAGTTTCAAAACAGTGGAGATGGATATCTACGACACTAGAGGGTCTCCACTGAATGTCCTCTAGATATCTACTACACCGGTACCCCCTGTATATAGCCTCCACATTGACTCTGTACTGGTACCCCCTGTATATAGCCTCCACATTGACTCTGTACCGTAACACCCTGTATATAGCCTCCACATTGACTCTGTACCGGTACCCCATGGAAATATAGTCTCCACATTGACTCTGTACTGGTACCCCCTGTATATAGCCTCCACATTGACTCTGTACTGGTACCCCATGTATATAGCCTCCACATTGACTCTGTACCGGTACCCCCTGTATATAGCCTCCACATTGACTCTGTACCGGTACCCCCTGTATATAGCCTCCACATTGACTCTATACTGGTACCCCCTGTATATAGTCTCCACATTGACTCTGTACTGGTACCCCCTGTATATAGCCTCCACATTGACTCTGTACCGGTACCCCCCTGTATATAGCCTCCACATTGACTCTGTACCGGTACCCCCTGTATATAGCCTCCACATTGACTCTGTACCGGTACCCCCTGTATATAGCCTCCACATTGACTCTGTACCAGTACCCCCTGTATATAGCCTCCACATTGACTCTGTACCGGTACCCCCTGTATATAGCCTCCACATTGACTCTGTACCGGTACCCCCTGTATATAGCCTCCACATTGACTCTGTACCGGTACCCCCTGAATATAGCCTCCACATTGACTCTGTACCGGTACCCCATGTTTATAGCCTCCACATTGACTCTGTACCGGTACCCCCTGTATATAGCCTCCACATTGACTCTGTACCGGTACCCCCTGAATATAGCCTCCACATTGACTCTTTACCGGTACCCCCTGTATATAGCCTCCACATTGACCCTGTACCGGTACCCCCTGTATATAGCCTCCACATTGACTCTGTACCGGTACCCCCTGTATATAGCCTCCACATTGACTCTGTACCGGTACCCCCTGAATATAGCCTCCACATTGACTCTGTACCGGTACCCCATGTTTATAGCCTCCACATTCACTCTGTACCGGTACCCCCTGTATATAGCCTCCACATTGACTCTGTACCGGTACCCCCTGTATATAGCCTCCACATTGACTCTTTACCGGTACCCCCTGTATATAGCCTCCACATTGACTCTGTACCGGTACCCCCTGTATATAGCCTCCACATTGCCTCTGTACTGTAATACCCTGTATATAGCCTCCACATTGACTCTGTACCGTAATACCCTGTATATAGCCTCCACTATGACTCTGTACCGTAATACCCTGTATATAGCCTCCACATTGACTCTGTACCGTAATACCCTATGTATAGCCTCCACATTGACTCTGTACCGTAATACCCTGTATATAGTATCGTTGTTGTTGTTTATAGTTGCTGTTTTACTTTTTACTTCAGTTTATATTGTAAATATTTTTCTTAACTCTTTTTTCACAGCAATGTGAAAGCTTCCTGTGTTGTTAATATTTAGTCTGTGTATTTTTTGGTGTGTTCTAATAGACCTGTGTTTTCTTAAGGTTAACTGTCTGTCTGTCTCTCTCTGTAGTATCAGCTGAAATATGTCTCTCTCTCTGTAGTATTAGCTGAAATCTGTCTCTCTCTCTAGAGTATCAGCTGAAATCTGTCTCTCTCTCTGTAGAATATCAGCTGAAATCTGTCTCTCTCTCTCTAGAGTATCAGCTGAAATATGTCTCTCTCTCTGTAGTATCAGCTGAAATCTGTCTCTCTCTCTGTAGTATCAGCTGAAATCTGTCTCTCTCTCTGTAGTATCAGCTGAAATCTGTCTCTCTCTCTAGAGTATCAGCTGAAATATGTCTCTCTCTCTGTAGTATCAGCTGAAATCTGTCTCTCTCTCTGTAGGATCAGCTGAAATCTGTCTCTCTCTCTCTGTAGTATCAGCTGAAATCTGTCTCTCTCTCTGTAGAGTATCAGCTGAAATCTGTCTCTCTCTCTAGAGTATCAGCTGAAATCTGTCTCTCTCTCTGTAGAGTATCAGCTGAAATATGTCTCTCTCTCTGTAGTATCAGCTGAAATCTGTCTCTCTCTCTGTAGAGTATCAGCTGAAATCTGTCTCTCTCTCTAGAGTATCAGCTGAAATATGTCTCTCTCTCTGTAGTATCAGCTGAAATCTGTCTCTCTCTCTAGAGTATCAGCTGAAATCTGTCTCTCTCTCTGTAGAATATCAGCTGAAATCTGTCTCTCTCTCTGTAGAGTATCAGCTGAAATCTGTCTCTCTCTCTCTAGAGTATCAGCTGAAATATGTCTCTCTCTCTGTAGTATCAGCTGAAATCTGTCTCTCTCTCTGTAGTATCAGCTGAAATCTGTCTCTCTCTCTGTAGTATCAGCTGAAATCTGTCTCTCTCTCTAGAGTATCAGCTGAAATATGTCTCTCTCTCTGTAGTATCAGCTGAAATCTGTCTCTCTCTCTGTAGGATCAGCTGAAATCTGTCTCTCTCTCTCTGTAGTATCAGCTGAAATCTGTCTCTCTCTCTGTAGAGTATCAGCTGAAATCTGTCTCTCTCTCTAGAGTATCAGCTGAAATCTGTCTCTCTCTCTAGAGTATCAGCTGAAATCTGTCTCTCTCTCTAGAGTATCAGCTGAAATCTGTCTCTCTCTCTAGAGTATCAGCTGAAATCTGTCTCTCTCTCTGTAGAGTATCAGCTGAAATATGTCTCTCTCTCTGTAGTATCAGCTGAAATCTGTCTCTCTCTCTGTAGAGTATCAGCTGAAATCTGTCTCTCTCTCTGTAGTATCAGCTGAAATCTGTCTCTCTCTCTGTAGAGTATCAGCTGAAATCTGTCTCTCTCTCTGTAGTATCAGCTGAAATCTGTCTCTCTCTCTAGAGTATCAGCTGAAATCTGTCTCTCTCTCTAGAGTATCAGCTGAAATCTGTCTCTCTCTCTATCAGCTGTTGTTCTAAAGTTGTGTTTTGCTACACACCTTGGATCCAGAAAAGACAGGAGTCTTTAAAACAACCCTGACATTTGAGCAGCATCCAGATCACCACCAATGAAACTTTTAAAGTCTATGTTTTATGATGCTCATGAATGTGTTTCTCAAATGACTCCCTATTTCCTACATAGTACTCTACTTTCGACCTGAGCCACAATAGGCCCTGGTCAATAGTAGTGCACTATTAAAGGAATAGGGTGACATTTTGGGAAGCGGCCTCTGTGATATGGGTGTTATAATCTTGTAGCCAATCAGTACATTACTTTTCTTTTAGAAAAAACAATGTTATAGGAGTCCATTATACATGAGGTACATGAGGTACATTATACATGAGGTACATGAGGTACATTATACATGAGGTACATGAGGTACATTATACATGAGGTACATGATACATGAGGTACATGAGGTACATTATACATGAGGTACATGAGGTACATTATACATGAGGTACATGATACATGAGGTACATGAGGTACATTATACATGAGGTACATGATACATGAGGTACATGATACATGAGGTACATGATACATGAGGTACATTATACATGAGGTACATGAGGTACATTATACATGAGGTACATGATACATGAGGTACATGATACATGAGGTACATTATACATGAGGTACATGATACATGAGGTACATGATACATGATACATGAGGTACATTGTACATGAGGTACATTGTACATGAGGTACATTGTACATGAGGTATAAAATATGAGGTACATTATACATGAGGTATATAACATGAGGTACATTATACATGAGGTACATGAGGTACATTATATATGAGGTACATTGTACATGAGGTGCATTATACATTATACATGAGGTACATGAGGTACATGAGGTACATGATACATGAGGTACATTATACATGAGGTGCATTATACATGAGGTACATTATACATGATGTACATTATACATAATACATGAGGTCCATTATACATGAGGTACATTATACATGATACATGAGGTACATTATACATGATATATGAGGTACATGATACATGAGGTACATGATACATGAGGTACATGATGCATGAGGTACATAATACATGAGGTACTATATACATGATGCATGAGGTATATGACATACATGATACATGAGGTACTTGATACATGAGGTAGATTATACATGATGCATGAAGTACATTACATACATGATACATGAGGTACATTATACATGAGGTACATGATACATGAGGTACATTATACATGATGTATGCGGTACATGACGTACTTGATACATGAGGTGCATGAGGTACATGATACATCAGGTACATGATACATCAGGTACATGATATTTGAAGTACACGATGCATGAGGTACATGATGTACATGATACATTAGGTACATCATACATGAGGTGCATGATACATAAGATACATGAGGTACATGATACATGAGGTACATTACGCATGATGTACATGATACTTGAGGTACTTGATGTACAAGGTACTTGATGTACTTGATGTACAAGGTACATGATACATGAGATACTCTACATGATACATGAGCTACATGATGCATGAGGTACTTGATGTACAAGGTACTTGATACATGAGATACTCTACATGATACATGAGGTACATGATACATGAGGTACATGATACATGAGGTACGTGATACATGCGGTACATCATGCATGAGGTGAGACAGCCCAAAAGGAAGCTCTCAATTGTGCATCTTTAAAAGTTTGTGCGGGTTTTAGGTGCCAAGCCAAATTTCTTCAGTCTCCTGAGGTTGAAGAGGCTCTTTTGCGCCTTCTTCACCACACTGTCTGTGTGGGTGGACCATTTCAGTTGTCCGTGATGTGTAGGCCAAGGAACTTGAAGCTTTCCACCTTCTCCACTGCAGTCCTGTCAATGTGGATAGGCGAGTGCACCCTCTGCTGTTTCCTGAAGTCCACGATCATCTCATTAGTTTTGTTGACGTTGAGTGCACTAGCGGTTCTGGGGGGGGGGCAGGGGGGGCCAGTGCCCCTGTGACAACAATTTTGGACCCCCTTGTGGCCCCCCTAAATGTGGAGTATGAAATCATTTTTATATAACACATTTTTGCTATCGTTCTTTTTTTACATCCGTCTAACAGTACAACTGGCCCCAGCTTGGCCCCCCCAGTTGAAATGGTCTAGAACCACCACTGGTTGAGTGAGAGGTTATTTTTCTGCACCAAACTCCCAGAGCCCTCTCCTCCTCCCTGTAGGCTGTCTCGTCATTGTTGGTAATCAAGCCTACTGCTGTTGTGTCATCTGCAAACTTGATGATTGAGTTGGAGGCGTAACATAATGTAGGAGAATATAACACAATAGATATGGCAGGAGAAAATCCAAAGAAAAAACCAACCGTAATTCTTTTTTTTTGTTGAGAGACCATCCTCTTAGAAATGCAAGTATAAGGTCATATTTTAAATTATGCAATTCCTATGGCTTCCATAGGCTGTCAGCAGTCTATGTTCAAGATTTCAGGCTTGTAACTTCAAAAACGAATAAGAAATAACAGTTTTAGTAGAAGGCCACAGTCTTGGAAACACGTGTTTGCACACGCCATGAAGAAATTACGCACCTGCTAAAATTGGTTTCCTATTGAACATACTTCTTTCCGAAATAAATATTCTAGTTTGATTACATTTAGGGGTATATTTCCGGATACCTTTCTCTGCAGGTTGAACGAGTGGATTACTCAAATCGCTGGCGCCAACTAAACAGACTTTTTGGCATATAAAGAAGGATTTTATCTAACAAAACGACACTACATGTTATAGCTGGGACCCGTCAGATGACAAATCAGAGGAAGATTTTCAAAAAGTAAGTGAATATTTAATGTTTGTATGTTAATGTATGAAACCTGTGCCGTTGGAAAAATATTTTGATGTGGGGCGCCGTCCTCAAACAATCGCATGGCATGTTTTCGCTGTAATAGCTCCTGTAAATCGGACAGTGCAGTTAGATTACCAAGAATTTAAGCCTTCAGCCGATATAAGACACTTATATGAACCTAAATGTTTAAAACCCATAATATTTATGATTATTTATTTGAATTACGCGCCCTCCAGTTTCACAGGAAGTTGCTCCGCTAGCGGGACGCCTATCCCAGAGATTAAGTCATACCACAGATTCTCAACTGGATTGAGGTCTGGGCTTTGACTAGGCCATTCGAAGACATTTAAATGTTTCCCCTTGAATCACTCGAGTGTTGCTTTAGCAGTATGATTAAGGACATTGTCCTGCTGGAAGGTGAACCTCCGTCCCAGTCTCAAATCTCTTGAAGACTGAAACAGGTTTCCCTCAAGAATTTCCCTGTATTTAGCGTCATCCTTCATTCCTTCAATTCTGACCAGTTTCCAAGTCCCTGCCAATGAAAAACATTATTGGCGGGATGAGAGGTGTTGGGTTTGCACCAGACATCGTGGTTTCCTTGATGGACAAAAAGCTAAATCTGACCAGAGTACCGTCTCCATGTGTTTGGGCAGTCTCCCACATGCCTTTTGGCAAACACCAAACATGTTTGCTTATTTTTTTCTTTAAGCAATGTCTTTTTTCTGGCCACTCTTCCGTAAAGCCCAGCTCTGTGGAGGGTACGGCTTAAAGTGGTGCTCTCAATTGCATGGTGCTACAGAGAGTGGTGTGGACAGCCCAGTACATGACTGGGACCAAGCATTTCACTGTACTGACATAAAAGCATTTCACTGTACTGACATTATAGAGAAGCACACCGTTAAAACACGCTTTGAGGGAGTGTCTTTGTCCTACTGAGGGAGTGTCTGTGTCCTACTGAGGGAGTGTCTTTGTCCTGCTGAGGGAGTGTCTGTGTCCTACTGAGGGAGTGTCTTTGTCCTGCTGAGAGAGTGTCTTTGTTCTGCTGAGGGAGTGTCTTTGTCCTACTGAGGGAGTGTCTGTGTCCTACTGAGGGAGTGTCTTTGTCCTGCTGAGGGAGTGTCTGTGTCCTGCTGATGGAGAGTCTGTGTCCTACTGAGGGAGTGTCTTTGTCCTACTGAGGGAGTGTCTTTGTCCTGCTGAGGGAGTGTCTTTGTCCTGCTGAGGGAGTGTCTGTGTCCTACTGAGGGAGTGTATTTGTCCTGCTGAGGGAGTGTCTTTGTCCTGCTGAGGGAGTGTCTTTGTCCTGCTCAGGGAGTGTCTTTGTCCTGCTGAGGGAGTGTCTTTGTCCTACTGAGGGAGTGTCTTTGTCCTGCTGAGGGAGTGTCTTTGTCCTACTGAGGGAGTGTTGGTGTCCTACTGAGGGAGTGTTGGTGTCCTACTGAGGGAGTGTCTTTGTCCTGCTGAGGGAGTGTTGGTGTCCTGCTGAGGGAGTGTCTTTGTCCTGCTGAGGGAGTGTCTTTGTCCTACTGAGGGAGTGTCTTTGTCCTACTGAGGGAGTGTTGGTGTCCTACTGAGGGAGTGTTGGTGTCCTACTGAGGGAGTGTCTTTGTCCTGCTGAGGGAGTGTCTTTGTCCTGCTGAGGGAGTGTCTTTGTCCTACTGAGGGAGTGTCTTTGTCCTGCTGAGGGAGTGTCTTTGTCCTGCTGAGAGAGTGTCTTTGTCCTGCTGAGAGAGTGTCTTTGTCCTGCTGAGGGAGTTTCTTTGTCCTGCTGAGGGAGTGTCTTTGTCCTACTGAGGGAGTGTCTTTGTCCTGCTGAGAGAGTGTCTTTGTCCTGCTGAGGGAGTGTCTTTGTCCTGCTGAGAGAGTGTCTTTGTCCTGCTGAGAGAGTGTCTTTGTCCTGCTGAGGGAGTGTCTTTGTCCTGCTGAGAGAGTGTCTTTGTCCTGCTGAGAGAGTGTCTTTGTCCTGCTGAGAGAGTGTCTTTGTCCTGCTGAGAGAGTGTCTTTGTCCTGCTGAGAGAGTGTCTGTGTCCTGCTGAGGGAGTGTCTGTGTCCTGCTGAGAGAGTGTCTGTGTCCTGCTGAGAGAGTGTCTGTGTCCTGCCCTGCTGAGGGAGTGTCTTTGTCCTGCTGAGGGAGTGTCTTTGTCCTGCTGAGGGAGTGTCTTTGTCTTTAATCTTTTTCTCAGTTACAGAGGCGTCTATCTTCACACAGTCTGTCTTCAGTCAGAAGACCATAACGTAAGGGTTTGGTTTGGTACCTAAAGTAATTATAGCCAAAAACACATCAATTATTGAGTAAAAAATTGTAGCAGACGGTGTTATCCAGAGGTACTTTGTATCAATGCATTCAATCAATTACGTCTAAATTTACACAATCTTTACACAGAACTGAACAAAGCTATTGTATTCACTATGGAAAGGTTGGTTAGGTGATCACAAGCCAGACAGTATAGTCTGTGGAACAGAGAGGTTGTGTTTAAGCAGCTTATTGATTTGGGTGTTTGGTTACTCCGGCTGGGCGTCCTCTCTATAGAAGCGCAGCGTTGCTGGCTTCCATGGAGGGGTTGCCATGGTGACGCACAAGGCAGGCAGGCACGGAGAGGAGAGGACAGGCAAGCGTGTGTAGGTGGCTTTGGCCTTGGCTGTGTGTGTGGGTGTGTGTGTGTGTGTGTGTGTGTGTGTGTGTGTGTGTGTGTGTGTGTGTGTGTGTGTGTGTGTGTGTGTGTGTGTGTGTGTGTGTGTGTGTATCTGTGTGTGTGCGTGTATCTGTGTGTATCTGTGTGTGTGTGTATGTGTATGTGTGTGTGCGTGTGCGTGTGTTTGTGTGTGAGTGTGCGTGTATCTGTGTGTGTGTTTAAATGAGAGTCCTGAGAATAAGCAGCCCGGACAATGAAGAGGATCTGATAGATCAGCCCCTAGACTAGAGAGAGTTAGACTAGAGAGAGTTAGACTAGAGAGAGTTAGACTAGAGAGAGTTAGACTATAGAGAGAGTTAGACTAGAGAGAGTTAGACTAGAGAGAGCTAGACTAGAGAGTTAGACTAGAGAGAGCTAGACTAGAGAGTTAGACTAGAGAGAGTTAGACTAGAGAGAGCTAGACTAGAGAGAGCTAGACTAGAGAGAGTTAGACTAGAGAGAGATAGACTAGAGAGAGGTAGACTAGAGAGAGCTAGACTAGAGAGAGCTAGACTAGAGAGAGCTAGACTAGAGAGAGCTAGACTAGAGAGAGAGTTAGACTAGAGAGAGATAGACTAGAGAGAGCTAGACTAGAGAGAGTTAGACTAGAGAGAGATAGACTAGAGAGAGATAGACTAGAGAGAGATAGACTAGAGAGAGTTAGACTAGAGAGAGCTAGACTAGAGAGAGCTAGACTAGAGAGAGTTAGACTAGAGAGAGCTAGACTAGAGAGAGTTAGACTAGAGAGAGTTAGACTAGAGAGAGATAGACTAGAGAGAGCTAGACTAGAGAGAGCTAGACTAGAGAGAGTTAGACTAGAGAGAGATAGACTAGAGAGAGCTAGACTAGAGAGAGTTAGACTAGAGAGAGTTAGACTAGAGAGAGCTAGACTAGAGAGAGATAGACTAGAGAGAGTTAGACTAGAGAGAGTTAGACTAGAGAGAGTTAGACTAGAGAGAGATAGACTAGAGAGAGATAGACTAGAGAGAGATAGACTAGAGAGAGCTAGACTAGAGAGAGCTAGACTAGAGAGAGATAGACTAGAGAGAGTTAGACTAGAGAGAGATAGACTAGAGAGAGATAGACTAGAGAGAGATAGACTAGAGAGAGATAGACTAGAGAGAGCTAGACTAGAGAGAGCTAGACTAGAGAGAGATAGACTAGAGAGAGCTAGACTAGAGAGAGTTAGACTAGAGAGAGCTAGACTAGAGAGAGTTAGACTAGAGAGAGCTAGACTAGAGAGAGCTAGACTAGAGAGAGTTAGACTAGAGAGAGATAGACTAGAGAGAGATAGACTAGAGAGAGATAGACTAGAGAGAGTTAGACTAGAGAGAGATAGACTAGAGAGAGTTAGACTAGAGAGAGTTAGACTAGAGAGAGATAGACTAGAGAGAGATAGACTAGAGAGAGATAGACTAGAGAGAGATAGACTAGAGAGAGCTAGACTAGAGAGAGTTAGACTAGAGAGAGATAGACTAGAGAGAGCTAGACTAGAGAGAGTTAGACTAGAGAGAGTTAGACTAGAGAGAGCTAGACTAGAGAGAGATAGACTAGAGAGAGTTAGACTAGAGAGAGTTAGACTAGAGAGAGATAGACTAGAGAGAGATAGACTAGAGAGAGATAGACTAGAGAGAGATAGACTAGAGAGAGCTAGACTAGAGAGAGCTAGACTAGAGAGAGATAGACTAGAGAGAGTTAGACTAGAGAGAGATAGACTAGAGAGAGATAGACTAGAGAGAGATAGACTAGAGAGAGCTAGACTAGAGAGAGTTAGACTAGAGAGAGCTAGACTAGAGAGAGATAGACTAGAGAGAGCTAGACTAGAGAGAGCTAGACTAGAGAGAGATAGACTAGAGAGAGTTAGACTAGAGAGAGATAGACTAGAGAGAGATAGACTAGAGAGAGATAGACTAGAGAGAGCTAGACTAGAGAGAGTTAGACTAGAGAGAGCTAGACTAGAGAGAGTTAGACTAGAGAGAGTTAGACTAGAGAGAGTTAGACTAGAGAGAGCTAGACTAGAGAGAGATAGACTAGAGAGAGATAGACTAGAGAGAGTTAGACTAGAGAGAGCTACACTAGAGGCTCTGCAACCACACTGAAACATAGAACTGATCAGCCTGCGACTGGACTGGAAGTGTGTGTTGTCTCAAATCAAATCGCATTTTATTGGTCACGTACACGTTTAGCAGATGTTCATTGCCGATGTAGCGAAATGCTTTTTAGTCTGTGGGAACTAACATGACTGTCAGGATGGAAAGAGTTGACCCTGCTAAATACCAGAGAGCACAAAACAATCAAAAATGAGCTTCCTGTTTTTCTGGAGGATGCTGAGAAAAGAAGACAGATGGAACCCAAGTGCTCTAGGTAGTGAACCCTATTCAGGTCCCATAGGGCTCTAGGTAGTGAACCCTATTCAGGTCCCATAGGGCTCTAGGTAGTGAACCCTATTCAGGTCCAGTAGGGCTCTAGGTAGTGAACCCTATTCAGGTCCCATAGGGCTCTAGGTAGTGAACTCTATTCAGGTCCCATAGTGCTCTAGGGAGTGAACCCTATTCAGGTCCCATAGGGCTCTAGGTAGTGAACCCTATTCAGGTCCCATAGGGCTCTAGGTAGTGAACCCTATTCAGGTCCAGTAGGGCTCTAGGTAGTGAACCCTATTCAGGTCCCATAGTGCTCTAGGTAGTGAACCCTATTCAGGTCCCATAGGGCTCTAGGTAGTGAACCCTATTCAGGTCCCATAGGGCTCTAGGGAGTGAACCCTATTCAGGTCCCATAGGGCTCTAGGTAGTGAACCCTATTCAGGTCCCATAGTGCTCTAGGTAGTGAACCCTATTCAGGTCCAGTAGGGTTCTAGGTAGTGAACCCTATTCAGGTCCCATAGGGCTCTAGGTAGTGAACCCTATTCAGGTCCCGTAGGGCTCTAGGTAGTGAACCCTATTCAGGTCGTTTTAGAGAATTTTGGCAGTAACGCCAACCGGCCTCTCAACCGGAGACCACGTGTAACCACACCAGCCCAGAACCTCAACTTCTGGCATCTTCACCTGCGGGATCATCTGGGGAAAAACCAATTCTGGTTGGCTGGGCCTGGCTCCCCAGTGGCTGGGCCTGGCTCCCCAGTGGCTGGGCCTGGCTCCCCAGGGAGTGGGCCTGGCTCCCCAGTGACTGGGCCTGGCTCCCCAGTGAGTGGGCCTGGCTCCCCAGTGGCTGGGCCTGGCTCCCCAGGGAGTGGGCCTGGCTCCCCAGGGAGTGGGCCTGGCTCCCCAGTGGCTGGGCCTGGCTTCCCAGTGGGTGGGCCTGGCTCCCCAGTGACTGGGCCTGGCTCCCCAGTGAGTGGGCCTGGCTCCCCAGTGGGTGGGCCTGGCTCCCCAGTGAGTGGGCCTGGCTCCCCAGTGAGTGGGCCTGGCTCCCCAGTGGGTGGGCGGGCTTGGCTCCCATGTGGCTGGGCCTGGCTCCCATGTCGGGGGGCTTATGCCCTCCCAGGCACACCCATGGCTGTTCCCTTGTCCAGTCATGTGAATTCCATAGATTAGGGCCCTATGGAACCACGTTCCCTATGTAGTGCACTACTTTAGATTAGGGCCTAATGAATGTATTTCAATTGACCGATTTCCTTATATGAACTGTAACTCAGTAAAATCTTTGAAATTGCTGCATGTTGCATTCATCTTTTTTTCCCCCCCAGTATATGTATCTTATCGTAAGCTAATTTATTTACTAAGAAAGGTGACATGAACTGATGTATTTTTATCTTGACATTAGCCTGTGTAAACAACCCTTAAAGTAGCTCTATCATAATACCTGACAATAGTTCCACACTGTTATACACAGAAAACATGAACAATGCAGGAGGACGGACGGACATGTTTCTGATAATAGACTAGAGAATATGATGATAGCTAATATGATTTCATAGAAACTTTTACTATGAAATGCATGATACATTTCCGTCCTCTTCTTCCTGTGTTGTCCATGTGATGTCTGTTTTTAGCGACTATTTTGGCACCGTAGCCTGTTTCTCTCAGCGAAGGGAGAGCGAGGGAGCTAAGCTGAAACCTTAGCCTGTTTCTCCCAACAAGGGAGAAAGAGGGCGAGAGAGAGGGGGAAAGGGTGCTAAGCTGAAACCGTAGCCTGTTTCTCCCAGCGAGGGGCGGAGCTGCATATCTCCTACTGCTGCTATAAATAACCATAGCTGGCTGAGGAGGTATCCATAGTAACGTCAAAACCAAATCTACACCAAGAGTGCTCCTCGCCAAAACAGAACAGACAAACATGGAGGGAAGGAGGGATGGAGAGATGGATGGAGATGGAGGGAAGGAGGGATGGAGAGATGGATGGAGATGGAGGAATGAGAGATGGATGGAGATGAAGGGAAGGAGGGATGAGAGATGGATGGAGATGGAGGGAAGGAGGGATGGAGAGATGGATGGAGATGGAGGGATGAGAGATGGATGGAGATGGAGGGAAGGAGGGATGGAGAAATGGATGGAGATGGAGGGATGGAGAGATGGATGGAGATGGATGGATGGAGATGGAGGGATGAGAGATGGATGGAGATGGAGGGATGGAGGGATGAGAGATGGATGGAGATGGAGGGAAGGAGGGATGAGAGATGGATGGAGATGGAGGGAAGGAGGGATGAGAGATGGATGGAGATGGAGGGAAGGAGTGATGGAGAGATGGATGGAGATGGAGGGAAGGAGGGATGAGAGATGGATGAGATGGAGGGAAGGAGGGATGGAGAGATGGATGGAGATGGAGGGAAGGAGGGATGGAGAGATGGATGGAGATGGAGGGAAAGAGGGATGGAGAAATGGATGGAGATGCAGGGAAGGAGGGATGGAGAGATGGATGGAGATGGAGGGAAAGAGGGATGGAGAAATGGATGGAGATGCAGGGAAGGAGGGATGGAGAGATGGATGGAGATGGAGGGATGAGAGATGGATGGAGATGGAGGGAAGGAGGGATGGAGAAATGGATGGAGATGGAGGGATGGAGAGATGGATGGAGATGGATGGATGGAGATGGAGGGATGAGAGATGGATGGAGATGGAGGGATGGAGGGATGGAGGGATGAGAGATGGATGGAGATGGAGGGAAGGAGGGATGAGAGATGGATGGAGATGGAGGGAAGGAGGGATGAGAGATGGATGGAGATGGAGGGAAGGAGTGATGGAGAGATGGATGGAGATGGAGGGAAGGAGGGATGAGAGATGGATGAGATGGAGGGAAGGAGGGATGGAGAGATGGATGGAGATGGAGGGAAGGAGGGATGGAGAGATGGATGAGATGGAGGGAAGGAGGGATGGATGGAGGGAAGGAGGGATGGAGAGATGGATGGAGATGGAGGGAAGGAGGGATGGATGGAGAGATGGATGGAGATGGAGGGAAGGAGGGATGGAGAGATGGATGGAGATGGAGGGAAGGAGGGATGGAGAGATGGATGAGATGGAGGGAAGGATGGATGGAGAGATAGATGGAGATGGAGGGAAGGAGGGATGGAGAGATGGAGATGGAGGGATGGAGAGTCGGAGGGATGGAGAGATGGATGGAGATGGAGGGAAGGAGGGATGGAGAGATGGATGGAGATGGAGGGAAGGAGGGATGGAGAGATGGATGGAGATGGAAGGAAAGGAGGGATGAGAGATGGATGGAGATGAAAGGAAAGGTGATAACTACTAGGGGTGGTGGTAACTACTAGGGGTGGTGATAACTACTAGGGGTGGTGATAACTACTAGGGGTGGTGATAACTACTAGGGGTGGTGATAACTACTAGGGGTGGTAATAACTACTAGGGGTGGTGATAACTACTAGGGGTGGTGATAACTACTAGGGGTGGTAATAACTACTAGGGGTGGTGATAACTACTAGGGGTGGTGATAACTACTAGGGGTGGTGATAACTACTAGGGGTGGTGATAAGGGGTGGTGATAACTACTAGGGGTGGTGATAACTACTAGGGGTGGTGATAACTACTAGGGGTGGTGATAACTACTAGGGGTGGTGATATCTACTAGGGGTGGTGGTGGTGATAACTACTAGGGGTGGTGATAACTACTAGGGGTGGTGTTAACTACTAGGGGTGGCAATAACTACTAGGGGTGGTGATAACTACTAGGGGTGGTGATAACTACTAGGGGTGGTGATAACTACTAGGGGTGGTGATAACTACTAGGGGTGGTGATTAGGGGGGGTGATAACTACTAGGGGTGGTGATAACTACTAGGGGTGGTGATAACTACTAGGGGTGGTGATAACTACTAGGGGTGGTAATAACTACTAGGGGTGTTGATAACTACTAGGGGTGGTATTAACTACTAGGGGTGGTGATAACTACTAGTGGTGGTGATAACTACTAGGGGTGGTAATAACTACTAGGGGTGGTGATGATAACTACTAGGGGTGATGGTGATAACTACTAGGGGTGGTGATAACTACTAGGGGTGGTAATAACTACTAGGGGTGGTGATAACTACTAGGGGTGGTGATAACTACTAGGGGTGGTAATAACTACTAGGGGTGGTGATAACTACTAGTGGTGGTGATAACTACTAGGGGTGGTGACAACGACTAGGGGTGGTAATAACTACTAGGGGTGGTGATAACTACTAGGGGTGGTGTTAACTACTAGGGGTGGTGATAAGGGGTGGTGATAACTACTAGGGGTGGTGTTAACTACTAGGGGTGGTAATAACTACTAGGGGTGGTGATAACTACTAGGGGTGGTGATAACTACTAGGGGTGTTGATAACTACTAGGGGTGGTGATAACTACTAGGGGTGGTAATAACTACTAGGGGTGGTGATAACTACTAGGGGTGGTGATAACTACTAGGGGTGGTGATAACTACTAGGGGTGGTGATAACTACTAGGGGTGGTGATATCTACTAGGGGTGGTGGTGGTGATAACTACTAGGGGTGGTGATAACTACTAGGGGTGGTGTTAACTACTAGGGGTGGCAATAACTACTAGGGGTGGTGATAACTACTAGGGGTGGTGATAACTACTAGGGGTGGTGATAACTACTAGGGGTGGTGATAACTACTAGGGGTGGTGATAACTACTAGGGGTGGTGATTAGGGGTGGTGATAACTACTAGGGGTGGTGATGATAACTACTAGGGGTGGTGGTGATAACTACTAGGGGTGGTGATAACTACTAGGGGTGGTGATAACTACTAGGGGTGGTGATAACTACTAGGGGTGGTGATAACTACTAGGGGTGGTGATAACTACTAGGGGTGGTGATAACTACTAGGGTTGGTGATAACTACTAGGGGTGGTGGTGATAACTACTAGGGGTGGTGATAACTACTAGGGGTGGTGAAACTACTAGGGGTGTTGATAACTACTAGGGGTGGTGATAACTACTAGGGGTGGTGATAACTACTAGTGGTGGTGATAACTACTAGGGGTGGTGATAACTACTAGGGTTGGTGATAACTACTAGGGGTGTTGATAACTACTAGGGGTGGTGATAACTACTATGGGTGGTGATAACTACTAGTGGTGGTAATAACTACTAGGGGTGGTGATAACTACTAGGGGTGGTAATAACTACTAGGGGTGGTGATAACTACTAGGGGTGGTGATAACTACTAGGGGTGGTGATAACTACTAGGGGTGGTGATAACTACTAGGGGTGGTGTTAACTACTAGGGGTGGTAATAACTACTAGGGGTGGTGATAACTACTAGGGGTGGTGATAACTACTAGGGGTGGTGATAACTACTAGGGGTGGTGGTGATAACTACTAGGGGTGGTGATTAGGGGTGGTGATAACTACTAGGGGTGGTTATAACTACTAGGGGTGGTGATAACTACTAGTGGTGTTGATAACTACTAGGGGTGGTAATAACTACTAGGGGTGGTGATAACTACTAGGGGTGGTGATAACTACTAGGGGTGGTAATAACTACTAGGGGTGGTGGTGATAACTACTAGGGGTGGTGGTGATAACTACTAGGGGTGGTGATAACTACTAGGGGTGGTAATAACTACTAGGGGTGGTGATAACTACTAGGGGTGGTGATAACTACTAGGGGTGGCAATAACTACTAGGGGTGTTAATAACTACTAGGGGTGGTAATAACTACTAGGGGTGGTGATAACTACTAGGGGTGGTGGTGATAACTACTAGGGGTGGTGATAACTACTAGGGGTGGTGATAACTACTAGGGGTGGTGATAACTACTAGGGGTGGTGATAACTACTAGTGGTGGTGATAACTACTAGGGGTGGTGGTGGTGATAACTACTAGGGGTGTTGATAACTACTAGTGGTGGTGATAACTACTAGGGGTGGTGATAACTACTAGTGGTGGTGATAACTACTAGGGGTGGTGATAACTACTAGGTGGTGGTGATAACTACTAGGGGTGGTAATAACTACTAGGGGTGGTGATAACTACTAGGGGTGGTGATAACTACTAGGGGTGGTGGTGATAACTACTAGGGGTGGTGATAACTACTAGGGGTGGTGATAACTACTAGGGGTGGTGATAACTACTAGGGGTGGTAATAACTACAAGGGGTGGTGATAACTACTAGGGGTGGTAATAACTACTAGGGGTGGTGATAACTACTAGGGGTGGTAATAACTACTAGGGGTGGTGATAACTACTAGGGGTGGTGATAACTACTAGGGGTGGTGATAACTACTAGGGGTGGTGATATCTACTAGGGGTGGTGATAACTACTAGGATATTCATATAATTGGTAGATTTGGATAGAAAACACTGAAGTTTCTAAAACTGTTTGAATGATGTCTGTGAGTATAACATAACTTATTTTGGCAGGTGAAACCCCGAGGACAAACCAACCAATATTTTTTTTTTTTAGGTATTCTTTGGGAACCTAGATTTCTAAGGCAGTTGCTTGCAATGGGGTTTTCTATGGGGAACTAGATTTATGAGGCACCTGGTTGCAGTTCCTATGGCTTCCACTGGATGTCAACAGTCTTTAGAAATTGGTTGCTGTTTTTCCCTGTTCAAAATGAGGCTCGAGAGAAGTGTACTGTTTGATAGAGGCGCGTGCTCAGAAAGCATGCTCCACATTGTTTTCCTCCGGCATTGAACGCTGTTTATCCCGTCTTAAATTTGATCGATTATTTACCTTAAAAAATACCTAAAGTTGTTTTAGGAAAGTTGTTTGAAATGTTTGGACAAAGATTACAGGTAAATAATGAGATATTTTGTGGTCATGTGGCGCAAGTTGGAACTGGTGTTTTTCTGGATCAAACGTGCCAAATAAATGGACATTTTGGATATATAACGACGGAATTAATCGAACAAAAGGACAATTTGTGATGGTTATGAGACATATTGGAGTGCCAACAGAAGAAGATCTTCAAAGGTAAGGGATGCATTATATGTTATTTCTGACTTTCGTGTTGTCCCTGGGGGGTTGAATTCTGATTGTCTGTATTTGTTTGATGGGGTGCTGTCTTCAGATAATAGCATGGTTTGCTTTTGCCGTAAAGCCTTTTTGAAATCGGACACTGTGGTTGGATTAACAAGAAGTTTATCTTTAAAATGGTGTATAATACTTGTATATTTGAGGAATTATAATTAAGAGATTTCTGTTGTTTGAATATGGCGCCCTGCAATTTCACTGGCTGTTGTCGAGGTGGGACGCTACCGTCCCACATATCCCAGAGAAGTTTTAAGTGTGCCTTTAGAGGCCATGCAATTCAGTACTCATCTATAAATCAAAAGCAATTTAGATCAAAAGAGTCCATATTAACAAAGGAAATTGAAGGGCTAACAGTACAGTTAGATAGCAATAAAAACTCTACCATAGAGGCACAGAATAAGTTAGAGGAAAAACAAAAAGAAATGTAGAGATTTATTCAAGAAAGATCCAGTGTAATATTTTATAAAAATAAAGCGAACTGGATGGAATATGGTGAAAAATGCACCAAATTATTTTTCAATCTTCAATATAGAAATGCTACCAAAAGAAATGTATTACAACTTGTTACAAATGATGGTGTCACGCATGATTCACCAAATTATATTTTGAAAGAGGAAGTTAAGTACTTTAAGAATATGTTTTCATTTCAGTCTCCTCCATCTCCACTAACCGAAACTAAGTGTATGGATTTTTTTCCTGATAATAATGTAAAATTAACATCTGTACAGAAAGACTCATGTGAAGGTTGAATTACAGAGGAGGAACTTCTTGATGTAATTAAACCCTTTAAGGCTGGGAAAACTCCAGGGCTGGATGGTATACCAGTGGAAGTAGACAAAACCTTTTTTGATTGACTCAGAGGACCATTATTAGCATGTTTTTTAACCACTCCTATATAAATGGTATATTATCAGACACGCAACAAGAAGGTCTGATATCATTTTTACTGAAACAGGACCCAAGTGGTATATATAAAGATCCAGTCCATTTAAAGAAAATGGAGGCCTCTTACACTTCAGGGTTGTGATGCAAAAATCCTAGCAAAATGGTTGGCGCATAGAATTAAAATATATAATTTTAGTGAATGATATCATAAATAGGACTGGTGGAGTGATGTCACACATAAAGCTAACACAGACATATGGGAATGTCTGCTCTGCCCAAAATTACAACCAATTAATTGCAGCATTACCGCAAAAATGGAAGAGGCAAGTAGAAGGGGAAAAAAGTAAGGAACTTGTATGTCGGCCATGCATTAAAGAACATAAATGGTTAAAGAAAAGTGTGAAAAATAAAAACATATACCAATTTCATTTAAGGACCAAAAAACTGACAGCTGTGCCATATAAATTGCAAAATAGTTGGGAAGAGATTTTCGATGTGCCCATTCCATGGCACATGGTTTATGAATTGATACGCAAAACAACGCCGGATTGACAATTTCGAATTTTTCTATTTAAATTACAATACAAAATTCTTGCAACCAATAGAATGTTATATATATGGGGGATACAATCTTCCCAGCTCTGCAGATTCTGCTGTGAGGAGGCAGAGTCATTAGATCATTTGTTTTGGTATTGTCCATATGTAGCTCGTTAAACTCCTTTATATCCCCAAAATGTCAATTTATTTGGCGCGTTTGATTCAGAAAAACACCGGTTCCAACTCGCCCAACATGACTACAAATGATCTAATAAGTTACCTGTAAACTTGGTCCAAACATTTCAAACAACGTTCCTAATCCATCCTTAGGTATCCTAAAATGTAAATAGTTGATCAAATTTAAGACGGAATATACTGTGCTCAATAGCGGATAAAATCAAAGTGGAGCGAGCTACAGGTCGCACGCCCCAAACAAAAGAGTCCACTTGGCTTGACACTCATTCTGAATAGCCGTACTGCTTCATTTCTCAAAGGAAAAACATCAACTAATTTCTAAAGACTGTTGACATCTAGTGGAAGCCATAGGAACTGCAACCAGGTGCCTCATAAATCTAGTTCCCCATAGAAAACCCCATTGTTTTTTTCCTGGATGGTTTGTCCTCGGGGTTTCACCTGCCAAATAAGTTCTGTTATACTAACAGACATTATTTTAACAGTTTTAGAAACTGTAGAGTGTTGTCCATCCAAATCTACCAATTATATGCATATCCTAGCTTCTGGGCCTGAGTAGCAGGCAGTTTACTTTGGGCACACTTTTCATCCGGATGTGAAAATACTGCCCCCTATCCCAAAGAGGTTTATTTAACTAGGCAAGTCAGTTAAGAACAAATTCTTATTTACAATGACGGCCCTAGGAACAGTGGGTTAAACTGCCTTGTTCAGGGGCAGAATGACAGATTTGAATCATGTCAGCTCAGGTATTCGATCTAGCAACCTTTTGATTACTGGCCCAACGCTCTAATCCCTAGGCTACCTGCCACCCCTACCTCATCTCTGTACCCCACAGATACAGTTATCTGTAAGGTCCCTCAGTCGAACTATCAGGAATCAAGGTAAGACCCAAGTGCAGACTGTGTGAAGTAACAATGTTTATTGTAACAACAGGGGCAGGCAACGACAGGTCAAGGCAGGCAGGGGTCGGTAATCCAGAGTAGAGGTCAAGGTACAGGACGACAGGCAGACTCAGGGTCAGGTCAGGCAGAGGTCGGTAATCCAGAGGTGGAGCAAAGGTGCAGGACGGCAGGCAGGCTCAGGGACGGGCAGAGTGGTCAGGCGGGTGGGTACAGGGTCAGGACAGTCAAGGGTCAAAAACCAGGAGGACGAGAAAAGGAGAGACTTGGGAAAAACAGGAGCTGAGACAAAACGTTGGTTGACTTGAACAAACAAGACGAACTGGCGCAGACAGACAGAAAACACAGGTATAAATACCCAGAGGATAAGTGGGGAAGATGGGCGACACCTGGAGGGGGTGGAGACAAGCACAAGGACAGGTGAAACAGATCAGGCAATGACACAAACAGTGATTTTCAAAAACACATTCAACCATAAAGACTCGGGAGGTTTTCCAATGCATCGAAAAGAAGGGCACCTATTGATAGATTGGTGAAACATAGAAAAAACAGATATTGAATATCCCTTTGAGCATGGTGAAGTTATTAATTACACTATGGATGGTGTATCAATACACCCAGTCACTACAATAATACAGGCGTCCTTCCTAACTCAGTTGCCGGAGAGGAAGGAAACCACTCAGCGATTTCACCATGAGGTCAATGGTGACTAAAACAGTTACAGAGTTTAATAGCTGTGATAGGAGAAAACTGAGGATGTACAACATTGTAGTTATTCCAAAATACTAACCTAAATGACAGAGTGAGAAGAATTAGGCCTGTACATAATAAAAATATTCAAAAACTTGCATCCTACAGATGAACGTGGTACCTTCAGTCATTTTGAAAATTGCTCCCAAGGATGAACCAGATTTGTGGAGGTCTACAATTTATTTTCTGAGGTCTTGGCTGATTTCTTTTGATTTTCCCATGATGTCAAGCAAAGAGGCACTGAGTTTGAAGATAGGCCTTGAAATACATCCACAGGTACACCTCCAAATGACTCAAATGATGACAATTAGCCTATAAGAAGCATGTAAAGCCATGACGTCATTTTCTGGAATTTTCCAAGCTGTTTAAAGGTACAGTCAACTTAGTGTATGTAAACTTCTGACCCACTGGAATTGTGATACAGTGACTTATAAGTGAAATAATGTGTCTGTAAACAATTGTTGGAAACATTACTTGTGTCATGCACAAAGTAGATGTCCTAACCGACTTGCCAAAACTATAGTTTGTTAACAAGAAATGTGTGGAGTGGTTGAAAAACGAGTTTTAATGACTCCAACCTAAGTGTACGTAAACTTCCCACTTCAACTGTGTGTGTACTCTACTGTATGTATGTGTACTCTACTGTATGTATGTGTACTGTACTGTATGTATGTGTACTGTATTTATGTATGTGTACTCTACTGTTTGTATGTGTACCCTACTGTATGTATGTGTACTGTACTGTATGTGTATTGTACTGTATGTATGTGTACTATGTATGTGTACTGCATGTATGTCTACTGTACTGTATGTATGTGGACTGTACTCTATTGTATATTTACTGTACTGTATGTATGCTCTACTGTATGTATGTGTACTGTACTGTATGTATGTGTGCTGTACTGTATGTGTACTATACTGTATGTATGTGTACTGTACTGTATGTATGTGTACTGTACTGTATGTGTACTGTACTGTATGTGTGCTGTACTGTGTGTCTGTGTACTGAATGTATGTATGAGTACTGTGTGCATGCGTACTGTACTGTATGTATGTGTGCTGTACTGTATGTATGTGTACTGTAATGTACTGTATGTCTGTGTACTGTAATGTACTGTATGTCTGTGCACTGAGCTGTACTGTATGTAAGTGTACTGCACTGTATGTGTACTGTACTGTACTGTATGTATGTATGTGTGCTGTACTGTATGTATGTGTACTGTACCATACCGTATGTGTACTGTACATATGTGTGCTGTACTGTATGTATGTGTACTGTACCATACTGTATGTGTACTGTATGTATGTGTACTGCACTGTATGGTATGTATGTGTGCTGTACTGTATGTATGTGTACTGTACCATACTGTATGTATGTGTACTGTGCTGTACTGTTCTGCATGTATGTGTACTGTACTGTATGTATGTGTACAGTACTGTATGTATGTATGTATGTGTACTGTATGTATGTGTACTGTAATGTACTGTATGTCTGTGTACTGTAATGTACTGTATGTCTGTGCACTGAGCTGTACTGTATGTAAGTGTACTGCACTGTATGTGCGCTGTACTGTACTGTATGTATGTATGTATGTGTGCTGTACTGTATGTATGTGTACTGTACCATACCGTATGTGTACTGTACATATGTGTGCTGTACTGTATGTATGTGTACTGTACCGTACTGTATGTGTACTGTATGTGTGTGTACTGCACTGTATGTGTACTGTACTGTATGTATGTGTGCTGTACTGTATGTATGTGTACTGTGCTGTACTGTTCTGCATGTATGCGTACTGTACTGTATGTATGTGTACAGTACTGTATGTATGTGTACTGTACCGTACTGTATATATATGTACTGTCCTGTACTACATGTTTGTGTACTGTATGTGTACTGTATGTATGTGTACTGTACTGTATCTATGTGTACTGTACTTTACTGTACTGTATGTATGTGTACTGTACTGTATGCATGTGTACTGTATGTACGTATGTGTACTGTACTGTATGTGTACTGTATGTGTACTGTACTGTATGTATGTGTACTGTACTTTACTGTACTGTATGTATGTGTACTGTATGCATGTGTACTGTACTGTACGTATGTGTACTGTACTGTACGTATGTGTGTACTGTATGTGTGTACTGTATGTATGTATGTATGTATGTATGTATGTATGTATGTATGTATGTATGCATGTATGTATGTTTGCTGTACTGTATGTATGTGTACTGTGCTGTACTGTATGTATGTGTACTGTCCTGTATTGTACTGCATGTATGTGTACTGTACTGTATGTATGTGTACTGTACTGTATGTATGTGTACAGTACTGTATGTATGTATGTATGTGTACTGTACTGTGTGTATGTGTACTGTATGTATGTGTACTGTACTTTACTGTACTGGATGTACGTATGTGTACTGTATGTATGTGTACTGTATGTATGTATGTATTTGTACTGTACTGTATGTATGTGTACTGTATGTTTGTTTGCTGTACTCTATGTATGTTTGAGGTACTGTTTGTATGTGTACTGTATGTATGTTTGAGGTACTCTATGTATGTTTGAGGTACTGTATGTATGTGTACTGTATGTATGTTTGAGGTACTGTGTGTATGTGTACTGTGTCTCTTTCGGAGTGGTTGGGTTAAACGAGGAAGTCACATTTCTGTTAGACCTGCAATTGAACAATAAAGTGATCTCTTAATCTCTCAGGACGTTCTGTAAATGGCATTGCCTAGGTTTGCAAAATTCCAGTTACTCTCCCGAAATTCCAAGGTTTTAGTCCTGGTTGGATGATTCCAGGATTTCCTGCTTATTTCCCTCTTGATTCGCCAGGAGTATTCCAAACAGGATTTCGGGAAAACCTGGGAATTATGGAAACGTTTCTGGAAATGTATTTCCAACCCTAGTCTGTAATGTTTGTTTTGGGTTAAACCCAGAGACACTGCAGATCCGCCCCTTTTTTTCAATTTCCACCTAAAATGACATACCCAAATCTAACTGCCTGTAGCTCAGGCCCTGAAGCAAGGATATGTATATTCTTGGTACCATTTGAAAGGAAAAACTTAGAAGTTTGTGGAAATGTGAAAGGAATGTAGTAGAATATAACGCAATAGATCTGGTAGAAGATAATACAAAGAAAAAAACCAACCGTTCTTTTGTATTTTTTTGTACCGTCTTTGAAATGCAAGAAAAAGGCCATAATGTATTATTCCAGCCCCGGTGCAATTTAGATTTTGGCCACCAGATGGCAGCAGTGTATGTGCAAAGTTTTAGACTGATCCAATGAACCATTGCATTTCTGTTCAAATTTTTTAATCAAGACTGCCCAAATGGACCTAATTTGTTTATTAATAACTTTTCATGTTCAAAACTGTGCACTCTCCTCAAACAATAGCATGGTATTTTTTCACTGTAATAGCTACTGTAAATTGGACAGTGCAGTTAGATTAACAAGCTTTCTGCCAATATCAGATATGTCTATGTCCTGGGAAATGTTCTAGTTACTTACAACCTCATGCTAATCACGTTAGCCTACGTTAGCTCAACCGTCCCGTGGAAGGGACACCGATCCCGAAGAATAACAAACTGCTTTCTGATGATAGGGTCTGCTATGGTCTGATATGGTCTGATATGTTCAATCTCAAAGATTAGATTCTCTCCCTCGGATTTAAATGGCATCCCACCCCACTCCAAGCCTAATCGCCCCTTGTTAAAACTGTCCATCTGTAGTTAGTCTCTCTCACCAAACTCACGGCGCTCCAGACACTCTACAGCGGTTGTGAGAAGAGACTACACACACACACACACACACACACACACACAACTATCATACAGTCAGCGTTATCATTTTCTCCTCAGTCTCTAAATTAGTAAAATAATTCTCTCCCTTGAGTTACTATGGAGGGAACACATTATAGGCTTATAGAGTTAGAAGATAAAATAAAAAAAAATCATAAATCTTCAGTCAAACTGATGCAACTAGCCAGATACCATATCTGTTCGTGCTACCGTTCCACTCCTTGTCATGCAAAACACTCCAAACTAAAAAACAGATCTGGGGCGAGACTATTATCCCTGCTGCAAATCCAGTAAACATCATTATGTTGTTGACGTCCAACCCTGTAGCCTATTTCACCTTGGCAGTGGAATACATTCATACATCACGGCATGGTACCATACAGTAGCACCACCAGCAGTGCAATACATTCATACATCACGGCATGGTACCATACAGTAGCACCACCAGCAGTGGAATACATTCATACATCGCGGCATGGTACCATACAGTAGCACCACCAGCAGTGGAATACATTCATACATCGCGGCATGGTACCATACAGTAGCACCACCAACAGTGGAATACATTCATACATCACGGCATGGTACCATACAGTAGCACCACCAGCAGTGGAATACATTCATACATCACGGCATGGTACCATACAGTAGCACCACCAGCAGTGGAATACATTCATACATCACGGCTTGGTACCATACAGTAGCACCACCAGCAGTGGAATACATTCATACATCACGGCACGGTACCATACAGTAGCACCACCAGCAGTGGAATACATTCATACATCACGGCACGGTACCATACAGTAGCACCACCAGCAGTGGAATACATTCATACATCACGGCACGGTACCATACAGTAGCACCACCAGCAGTGGAATACATTCATACATCACGGCACGGTACCATACAGTAGCACCACCAGCAGTGGAATACATTCATACATCGCGGCACGGTACCATACAGTAGCACCACCAGCAGTGGAATACATTCATACATCACGGCACGGTACCATACAGTAGCACCACCAGCAGTGGAATACATTCATACATCACGGCACGGTACCATACAGTAGCACCACCAGCAGTGGAATACATTCATACATCACGGCATGGTACCATACAGTAGCACCACCAGCAGTGGAATACATTCATACATCACGGCATGGTACCATACAGTAGCACCACCAGCAGTGGAATACATTCATACATCATGGCATGGTACCATACAGTAGCACCACCAGCAGTGGAATACATTCATACATCACGGCATGGTACCATACAGTAGCACCACCAGCACAAAGGCGTATTAATGACAGCACAGATGTTACTAGTGACCTGACCTCAGAAATGTACCGTTGGGGGATGTGGGGTGTCAACGAAGGCAGCGGGGGGGGGGGGGGGGGGGGACAAAAGCTTTATGGATTATTAGGTCAACAAAACAAAACACCCTGAAATCTCTGTTCTGTTTGTCTTTTTCATCAGTCAGCTGCTTTACTACATTCTAAAACGGTCTAGTTTCGTCTGGTCTGTCCTTGTGTCGGCTGTTATGTCTGAATGGTGCTTTAGCTTGTGTTTTCATTTTTCATGTGGTGATCGGATACAGTAACGAAGAGTTCAGTAAGTTATTAGGAGGGAAGCAACTCCTTTCAAGACTTCAGTAGATCTCCCCAGAGTATTGAATCATCCATGAGAGTATTGAATCATCCATGAGAGTATGGAATCATCCATGAGAGTATTGAATCATCCATGAGAGTATTGAATCATCCATGAGAGTATTGAATCATCCATGAGAATATTGAATCATCCATGAGAATATTGACTCATCCATGAGAGTATTGAATCATCCATGAGCTGGGGAAAATAGGATGGGTTTCATCCCAAAAAGCACACCATTCCCAGTATAGTGCACTTCCCCAGCAAACATGTCCACATTGACATGATGTGGGATAAAATATTGTCCCCACGTAGGCTGCCCACATTGGGCCAACGGGTCATGTTTGCTTGGTCTTTATCCATAGGGCTCCGGTCAAAAATAGTGCACTATGTAGGAAATAGGGCTCTGGTCAAAAATAGTGCACTATGTAGGGAATAGTGTGTCATTTGAGATGCAGTCAGGATGTTTTCAGATACATCATCTCCATATTATTTCAACATGCTTTGCTGTTTATTCTTTGAAATTCTCTGAAATAATTCTTGTTTTTTGGCTTAAAAACCTGGTTGTGGGATCTGATTGGGTACGTTTGAATGACTGTTGATTATGATGCAGTTGTATTGTTTTTCTCCATCGTTTCCTACAGCAAGGGAGTGAGAGGAGCTGGTGTGTTCTCCTCCTGTGATAGAGAGAGAGAGGGAGAATACAATGACAGAACATAAAACACATAGACCTACAAACACACTCTGAACCCGGTGGACAGGATATTAACTATTAAAGATATCACTGCCATGGTGCTGCTAATGGCACATCCGTCACGTCCTCATCTCTCTCATCTCTCTCTCTGGGGTCAAAAGTTCACATGCAACAATAACAACTCAACTCATTCAGAATCCATTTCATACAGTGTAACATATTCAAAGACAAACGTGAAATACCAACTTATTTATTCTCCGTCTTCAGAATGCTTGTAGTCTTCAGAATGCTTGCGGTCTTCAGAATGCTTGCGGTCTTCAGAATGCTTGTGGTCTTCAGAATGCTTGTGGTCTTCAGAATGCTTGAGGTCTTCAGAATGCTTGTGGTCTTCAGAATGCTTGAGGTCTTCAGAATGCTTGTGGTCTTCAGAATGCTTGTGGTCTTCAGAATGCTTGTGCTCTTCAGAATGCTTGCGGTCTTCAGAATGCTTGTGGTCTTCAGAATGCTTCAGAATGCTTGCGGTCTTCAGAATGCTTGTGGTCTTCAGAATGCTTCAGAATGCTTGCGGTCTTCAGAATGCTTGCGGTCTTCAGAATGCTTGCGGTCTTCAGAATGATTGTGGTCTTCAGAATGATTGCGGTCTTCAGAATGCTTGTGGTCTTCAGAATGCTTCAGAATGCTTGCGGTCTTCAGAATGCTTGTGGTCTTCAGAATGCTTGTGGTCTTCAGAATGCTTGTGGTCTTCAGAATGCTTGCGGTCTTCAGAATGCTTGTGGTCTTCAGAATGCTTGCGGTCTTCAGAATGCTTGCGGCTTGGAGAGCCAACATCTCATTCTTCAGAATACACCAATGAGCAGGATGATCTAAATAATATTATGTAGATCAGAATATCATTCTACACCTCAATCAGGCCACTCTAATAACAAACATAGTCAAAATAAATATGTACTTTATGTGTTACAAGGTCTCTCTAAATAGTAATTACCCATTCCAACACACTGTGTGTAACCTGCAAACCAGTATGCAGGAAAAACACTGAGGTATGACTGTGGTATGACTTAAAGATTGCTGTATACCATCGGAACCCATCCAACTTGAAGGAGATGAAGCAGTTTTGCCTTGAAGAATGGGGAAAAAATCCTAGTGGCTAGATGTGCCAAGCTTATAGAGACATACCCCAAGAGACTTGCAGCTGTAATTGCTGCAAAAGGTGGCTCTACAAAGTATTGACTTTGGGGGGGTCAATAGTTATGCACACTCAAGTTTTCATTTTTTTGTCTTATTTCTTGTTTGTTTCATAAAAAAAAGATTTTGTATCTTCAAAGTGCTAGACATGTTGTGGAAATCAAATGATGCAAACCCCCCAAAAATCTATTTTAATTCCTGGTTGTAAGGCAACAAAATAGGAAAAATGCCAAGTGGGATGAATACTTTCGCAAGCCACTGTTTTCAGACTGACCTTCCGCAGTTGCGTAATGGGCTTTGCAGGCGTGGTTCCCTTGCGTGGCCAACAGCTGGCCAACAGATTTTCATTCAATAGGGTTTTCAGTACATTTATCGAAAGTCATTCCTTTAAATTTGGTCAACCTTTTAATTAGTATTTTAATCAAGAGACTCACTAGAATATATGAAGAGAACATTTCAGAATATTAGTGAATCAATTACATAAATCCATGTAAATACTGGTTAAATAAAGGTTAAATAAATACGGTTCAGAATATTAGTGAATAAATAAAAGAAAGCACACATATTCATCTCCTTTTCAGCACCAACTGGTAGATTTAAAAATACTCTAATCTGGTATATTATTTAGCGTTAGGAAAGTATTTATGAATAATAATAATAAAAACAGGATTGGAGAGCCTTTACACATTGGTGAATAAAATATACAGGGGTTTGATTCCTCCTGAAAGTTGCCATGTTTAATTGATAAATCCACAAAATACTGGAAGGTGAGAAAAGTGTACAACAGGGGTTGACCAGTAGTCCTATAAATCTACCCTGATAATCCTCACTAATCATGGAACTGTGATGACAACAGTCCTATAAATCTACCCTGATAATCCTCACTAATCATGGAACTGTGATGACAACAGTCCTATAAATCTACCCTGATAATCCTCACTAATCATGGAACTGTGACGACAACGGTCCTATAAATCTACCCTGATAATCCTCACTAATCATGGAACTGTGACGACAACAGTCCTATAAATCTACCCTGATAATCCTCACTAATCATGGAACTGTGATGACAACAGTCCTATAAATCTACCCTGATAATCCTCACTAATCATGGAACTGTGATGACAACGGTCCTATAAATCTACCCTGATAATCCTCACTAATCATGGAACTGTGATGACAACAGTCCTATAAATCTACCCTGATAATCCTCACTAATCATGGAACTGTGATGACAACGGTCCTATAAATCTACCCTGATAATCCTCACTAATCATGGAACTGTGATGACAACGGTCCTATAAATCTACCCTGATAATCCTCACTAATCATGGAACTGTGATGACAACGGTCCTATAAATCTACCCTGATAATCCTCACTAATCATGGAACTGTGATGACAACGGTCCTATAAATCTACCCTGATAATCCTCACTAATCATGGAACTGTGACGACAACGGTCCTATAAATCTACCCTGATAATCCTCACTAATCATGGAACTGTGACGACAACGGTCCTATAAATCTACCCTGATAATCCTCACTAATCATGGAACTGTGATGACAACAGTCCTATAAATCTACCCTGATAATCCTCACTAATCATGGAACTGTGATGACAACAGTCCTATAAATCTACCCTGATAATCCTCACTAATCATGGAACTGTGATGACAACGGTCCTATAAATCTACCCTGATAATCCTCACTAATCATGGAACTGTGATGACAACGGTCCTATAAATCTACCCTGATAATCCTCACTAATCATGGAACTGTGATGACAACGGTCCTATAAATCTACCCTGATAATCCTCACTAATCATGGAACTGTGATGACAACGGTCCTATAAATCTACCCTGATAATCCTCACTAATCATGGAACTGTGACGACAACAGTCCTATAAATCTACCCTGATAATCCTCACTAATCATGGAACTGTGACGACAACAGTCCTATAAATCTACCCTGATAATCCTCACTAATCATGGAACTGTGATGACAACAGTCCTATAAATCTACCCTGATAATCCTCACTAATCATGGAACTGTGATGACAACGGTCCTATAAATCTACCCTGATAATCCTCACTAATCATGGAACTGTGATGACAACGGTCCTATAAATCTACCCTGATAATCCTCACTAATCATGGAACTGTGATGACAACGGTCCTATAAATCTACCCTGATAATCCTCACTAATCATGGAACTGTGATGACAACGGTCCTATAAATCTACCCTGATAATCCTCACTAATCATGGAACTGTGATGACAACGGTCCTATAAATCTACCCTGATAATCCTCACTAATCATGGAACTGTGACGACAACGGTCCTATAAATCTACCCTGATAATCCTCACTAATCATGGAACTGTGATGACAACGGTCCTATAAATCTACCCTGATAATCCTCACTAATCATGGAACTGTGATGACAACAGTCCTATAAATCTACCCTGATAATCCTCACTAATCATGGAACTGTGACGACAACAGTCCTATAAATCTACCCTGATAATCCTCACTAATCATGGAACTGTGACGACAACAGTCCTATAAATCTACCCTGATAATCCTCACTAATCATGGAACTGTGACGACAACAGTCCTATAAATCTACCCTGATAATCCTCACTAATCATGGAACTGTGACGACAACAGTCCTATAAATCTACCCTGATAATCCTCACTAATCATGGAACTGTGACGACAACAGTCCTATAAATCTACCCTGATAATCCTCACTAATCATGGAACTGTGATGACAACAGTCCTATAAATCTACCCTGATAATCCTCACTAATCATGGAACTGTGATGACAACAGTCCTATAAATCTACCCTGATATTCCTCACTAATCATGGAACTGTGATGACAACAGTCCTATAAATCTACCCTGATAATCCTCACTAATCATGGAACTGTGATGACAACAGTCCTATAAATCTACCCTGATAATCCTCACTAATCATGGAACTGTGATGACAACAGTCCTATAAATCTACCCTGATAATCCTCACTAATCATGGAACTGTGATGACAACAGTCCTATAAATCTACCCTGATAATCCTCACTAATCATGGAACTGTGATGACAACAGTCCAGTCATCATGAACCTCCAGACTCCAGGTTTAATCTGCTACATATGGTCTGCGTTCCATAATGATTCCAATAGGCTACATGTCCCAGATTATTGCACAACTTGTAATACGTTGGCCTAATATTGCTAGCTATTCTCAGGAACAAACACAGGAACGAGACAGAGGAAAGATAAACTAACGATGCAAAGGAAATGAACTATGAAGTCAGTGACAGTTGTAAATATACAGTAGGTGGAAAAAACTGACGACATAATGAAAACATTCTAGAAATCAGAATTCACCTCAGCATGTAGATATAACTGACGACATAATGAAAACCAAACTTATTTTGATATACTCAGAGGACCATTAAGTAGTATGTTTTAACCACTCCTATATAAACAGTAGATTATCGGACAGTCAAAAAGGTCTGATTTCATTATTACTCAAACAGGATCCAAGTGGTAAACATAAAGATCCAGTCCATTAAAAAAAATTATAATGGAGGCCTCTTATGTGTTGTATTGTGATGCAATAATTCTAGCTAAATGCTTAGTGCATAGAATTAAAAAAGTTTTATCGGATATTATTCATCCATATCAGACAGGATTTTTAGATGGACGATACACTGGAGATAATATAAGACAAGTACTGGAAACAATAGAATACTATGAAATATCGGGGACACCAGGCCTGGTTTTCATAGCTGACTTTGAAAAGGCTTTTGATAAAGTATGTCTGGAGTTTATATATAAATGCCTGAAAAATTTCAATTTTGGAGAATCTCTTATAAAATGGGTTAAAGTTATGTATAGTAACCCTAGGTGTAAAATAGTAAATAATGGCTACATCTCCGAAAGTTTTAAACTGTCAAGAGGAGTAAAACATCACTGTTGATTAAAACGTCTTTGGGATCGGTGTCCCTTCCGAGAGATGGTTGAGCTAACGTAGGTTAATGCGATTAGCATGAGGTTGTAAGTAACAAGAACATTTCCCAGGACATAGACATATCTGATATGGATAGAAAGCTCAAATTCTTGTTAATCTAACTGCACTGTCCAATTTACAGTAGCTATTACAGTGAAAGAATACCAAGCTATTGTTTGAGGAGAGTGCACAGTTTTGAACATGAAAAGTTATTAATAAACAAATTAGGCACATTTTGGCAGTCTTGATACAAAATTTTGAAAATAAATTAAATTGAACATTGGATCAGTCTAAAACTTTGCACATACACTGCTGCCATCTAGTGGCCAAAATCTAAATTGCAGCTGGGCTGGAATAATACATTATGGCTTTTCTCTTGCATTTCAAAGATGATGGTACAAAAAAAATACAAAAGAATATTTGTTTTCTTCTTTGTATTATGTTTTACCAAATCTATTCTCCTGCATTCCTTGCTTCAGGGCCTGAGTTACAGGCTGTTAGATTTGGGTCATTTTAGGCGAAAATTGAAAAAAGGGGCGCAGGAGGGAAAAGTCACGACGAAAAGTAAAAAAAAATATCTATTTACGTTCCTTCAAACATGTCAAACGTTGTTTAGCATCAATCTTTAGGGCCATTTTTAACGTGAAACATCAGCAATATTTCAACCGGACCTTTCCTGTGTCTTGAAAAACGTTTTGAAAAAGGTCTCATCTCACATGAACGCGCATGAACGCGCAATAATGAAGTGACCACATCCCAGGGGACATCAACTTCCCTTCCTTCTCATCCGGTCTCTGTTCATCATAGACGCTTCAAACAACTTTATAAAGACTGTTGACATCTAGTGGAAGCGATAGGAAGTGCAAAATTAATCCTTTGTCACTGTGTGTTTTATTGGCAATGACTTGAAAATAGTACAGCCACAAGATTTTCATTTCCTGCTTGTATTTTTTCTCAGGTTTTTGCCTGCCATATGAGTTCTGTTATACTTAGAGACACCATTCAAACAGTTTTAGAAACTTCAGAGTGTTTTCTATCCAAATCCACTAATAATATGCATATTCTATTTTCTGGGCCAGAGTAGTAACCTGTTTAAATTGGGTATGTTTTTCATCCGGCCGTGAAAATACTGCCCCCTAGCCCCTAGAGGTTAAGAGCCATATCACAGTTTACCTATTTGCTTATGGTTTTGCCTACATCTCGCAACCTGCTTTTTAAATTATATGAGCAAAACATATTCCATTTTATTTGGAATGGCAAGCCAGACCAAATTAAAATGGCCTATTTACAGTTGAAGTTGGAAGTTTACATACACTTTAGCCAAATACATTTAAACTCAGTTTTTCACAATACCTGACGTTTAATCCCAGTAAAAATTCCCTGTCTTAGGTCAGTTAGGATCACCACTTTATTTTAAGAATGTGAAATGTCAGCATAATAGTAGAGAGAATTATTTATTTCAGCTTTTATTTCTTTCATCACATTCCCAGTGGGTCTGAAGTTTACATACACTCAATTAGTATTTGGTAGCATTGCCTTTAAATTGTTTAAATTGGGTCAAACGTTTCAGGTAGCCTTCCACAAGCTTCCCACAATACGTTGGGTGAATTCTGGCCCATTCCTCCTGTTAGAGCTGGTGTAACTGAGTCAGGTTTGTAGGCCTTCTTGCTCGCACATGCTTTTTCAGTTTTCAGTTCTGTCACTTCGTGACTGGTATCTTGAGATGTTTGCGTCAATATATCCACATAATTTTCCTCCCTCCCCCATCTATTTGGGATTGTGTTTTTCGGCTTGCAAGCCTCCCCCTTTTTCCTCCAAACATAACAATGGTCATTATGGCCAAACAATTCTATTTTTGTTTCATCAGACCAGAGGACATTTTTCCAAAAAGTACGATCTTTGTCCCAATGTGCAGTTGCAAACCGTAGTCTGACATTTTTATGTCAGTTTTGGAGCAGTGGCATCTTCATTGCTGAGTGGCCTTTCAGGTTATGTCAAAAAAGGACTCATTTTAATGTGGATATAGATACTTTTGTACCTGTTTCCTCCAGCATCTTCACAGGGTCCATTGCTGGTGTTCTGGGATTGATTTGCAATTTTCGCACCAAAGTACGTACATCTCTAGGAGACAGAACGGGTCTCCTTCCTGAGCGGTATGACGGCTGTGTGGTCCCATGGTGTTTATACTTGCGTACTATTGTTTGTACAGATGAACGTGGTACATTCAGGCATTTGGAAATTGCTCCCAAGGATGAACCAGACTTGTGGAGGTCTACAATTTTTTCTGAGTTCTTGGCTGATTTCTTTTGATTTTCCCATGATGTCAATCAAAGAGGCACTTAGTTTGAAGGTAGGTCTTGAAATACATCCACAGGTACACCTCCAATTGACTCAAATGATTTCAATTAGCCTATCAGAAGCTTCTAAAGCCATGACATCATTTTCTGGAAGTTTCCAAGCTGTTTAAAGGCACAGTCAACTTAGTGTATGTAAACTTCTGACCACTGGAATTATGATACAGTGAATTATAAGTTAAATAATCTGTCTGTAAACAATTGTTGGACTTGTGTCATGCACAAACTCGATGTCCTAACCGACTTGCCAAAACTATAGTTTGTTAAACAATACATTTGTGGAGAGGTTGAAAAACAAGTTTTAATGACTCCAACCTAAGTGTATGTAAACTTCCGACTTCAACTGTGCATAATGCATGTGTATTTGTAGGGCAGAAATGATTATATATTAAAGCATTATACCTCTCACTAATGGCCTTAGTCATTCAAAAGTTATACTTAAATCCGAACTGGATCTCTAATTAATTAGTAAGAATGCCTCACCCCATATTCAAGAATGGCCTTTTTCCCTTTATTCAGATAACAACTGTTCACTTTCGGTTATTTGAAAACGAAATCATCTCCAAAATATTGTTATTTTTTTAACATAATTACACCAACTAATTGCAGCATTACCACAAAAATGGAAGAAGCAAGTGGAAGGGTGAAAACGTAAGGAACTTTATTAAAGACCAAAATTGGTTAAAGAAAATAAAAAAATAAAAAAATGTATACCAGTTTCATTTATGGACCAAAACATTGACAACTGTGCCATATAAATTGCAAAATAGTTGGGATGAGATTTTCCATGGTTTATGAATTTTCAAAATGACGCCAGATTCAAAACTGATAATTTTTCTATTTCAATTATTATGCAAAAATCTTAAAACCAATAGAATTTTGCATATATGGGGAAAACAATATTCCCAGCTCTGAAGATTTTTCTGCGAGGAGGCAGAGTCACTAGATCATTTATTTTGGTATTGTCCATATGTAGCTCGTTTTTGATCACAGGTCCAGGAATGGCTGAAGAATTGCAACATTTGCCTAGAACTAACGCTGCAGATAGCAACACTGGGTGATTTGAAAAGCCATAGTCAATCAATCAATAATATAATAATTATTTTAGCAAAAATGTTTATTTTTTTATTTAAAATCTGTAGATGCTATGAGAATTGAAAGGTTCAGTACTTTTGTGAAGCATCACAGCACAGTTGAAAAATATACGGCAAATAGAAATCCAAAATGGATGGTGTTAAGAGATAGATGGGAGGGGTTGAATGGGGCTGAAGGGTGGGACTAATAACAAGATAACCAATGTAAAACATACGGGGTCTGTAAAATGTATAAAGGTTCAGAAATGTTGCGAAATAGCACAGTTACAAATAGAGATCAAACTGGACGGACACCAGAAATAGAAGAAAGACTAAAAACAAACAATTTAACTATTGTAAAATAGATTGTGTCTGTAAAATGTGTATAGATGTATGTATAAGTGGGAAGTAGAAGCCTAAGTGGGGGGAATAATAAAGGTATATTCTAAATAAAGTGTATATATAGATATGTATATATGTGTATATATGTGTGAATATATATGTATATGTGTATATGTATATGTGTATATATATGTGTATATGTGTGTGTATATATATATATATATATATATGTATATATGTGTATATGTATGAATTTAGGTATATATATGTGCATGTATGTATATATGTGTATATGTATGAATTTAGGTATATATGTGTGTATGTATGTATATGTATGAACATGTGTGAATGTATGTATATGTATGTATATGTGTGTATGTATGTATATATGTGTGTATGTGTGTATATGTGTGTATGTGGAGTGGTTTCATAGAGAGACAAAGGAATTCTTCCACTTCACAGGACGGGGGAACCGAACGACATTTATGTTCTGGAGAAGGTATAAAAGATCGGTGAAGAATCCAGCTACGAACTGGTCCGTTTGGTACAATGTTGTGTAACTCATGAGAGACAATACAGCCATATTACCATAATAATGTTTATATAATAGCCTCAGTTATGGGACTTACATCTACATGGTTGTATCAACTGAATGAATAAGGATAAAGCTATTTGGAATATGTTGAGATACTATATACTGATGTTAATGTGAGAGAATTGTATTTCTGTTCAAAGTCTTAACTAAGTCATTGGCACGCACCCAGGGACACAGACAGGACCTGGCGTCATGTGACAGACTTTTCTACGTTCAGTATATAAACCCCCGCCCAGGGTTTCTTTTCTTAAGACCAGGCCTCCACTCCATTATGAGTTGGCTAATAGGTTTGACCATGCATCCCTCTACTGAACTTTAACCATACCACGTGGTTAAACCATTAGACTATCGATACTGAATAATAACAAGTCTTTGATATTGTCATGACGTTGGCCTGTGGGTAAGGTTTATGACCCCCCCCATAAATACCTTTCTCCCTTCCCCTCTCTTTCTGACCCTACTGAAGGACTGCTGTCCTGTTAAATATAGAGAGTCTGGGAACATCAAACAAATGGGGAAAGAAACCATATTTTGGTAATAAAACCAGTTGGAAATATGCTTGATAACGTAATGGGTATGGATGTCAGTTCATTGTTATCTGTGACATTATGACTGATGACAGGACGACATAAACTGTACCTGGGAAAGTATACACCCTCTAGTTATCAGAGTCACATGGAATTGTTATGCAATTGAAATGTTTGATATTGAAATTGTTTATTAGGAGATTAAATTTAATTTTAGCTTCCAAATGAGAGATTTGGGTTTTCAGAAGGAAAGTGCCCTGCTTGATCAGTGGCCCACCCCTGTGAAGAGGAGGGGTTATAAACGATGAAACACATCCTTCCCCCCTCTCCACTATATAAGCCTTTGACGAAAAGATAACCAGGTGGTTCCAGTACGTGAGGTCTGCAGCCTCTACGTTAGAAGGACACACATGTCAAGTAAGCCAACCTCGGCGTGAGCTATGGTATGAACTGGTATGAACTTTGAGCTTATTCACTACAGAAGTGATACTTCCTAGCCGTTGAGTTAGCGCGGCCGCTGTCGACGTGGGCTAGGAAAGGACGGACGACGGACCCAGTCTAACAAACAGACGAAGATACCACCACGTATCCAATTTACCACCAGAGACATTATTCTGAGTACAGGAAGATCTGTTGGCCAACCCGGCCAGCATCTACGACCAATCTACCGAAGCGCAGCTCAGAGTAAATATTTATTGCATTTTCCTTTTCCAAATGGGCGGTAATTTAGAATGCATAAGATAATGTATTTACGATAGCCTAGCTGCTGTTTGTGGTTCCTAAGTCTTCCCGCTCTTTCATTCAAGCCCAACCCCCCTTTCCTTTGTGTAACCAGGTTCCGTCCACCGGGACGTTTTCTGTATGACATCATTTGTATTCTGCATATATGTAATTCTGTGTGATAAGTTTAGGTATTTAGTAAATAAATAATTAAACCCAATTTGGTATTGCTGATTCAACTTGTTAGCCAGGGTTCGTGAAGATAACCAAGAATTTACAACTTTCATTATGAGACTGAAAATAAGATACGGGTTAATATTGACCGCTATCGATGTAAAATATTACTAAGTATTTTAAGAGTTTATTCGGAAGATAACAGCTCTATAAACGTTCTTCCGTGATGCCCCGACTTTCTAGTTAATTACATTTACATGATTAGCTTAATCAGGTAATATTAATTACAAAGAAAGAATTTTATAGGTTAGCATGTCATATCACTTAATCCGGCATAGCCAAAGACACAACAATATTAATTACTAGTCTGCAGCTAGGAATTCGGTATCATTGAACGCGAAGACCGACGAAACATCCATTCTATAACGACATGAACGAATGTCGCTTTGAAAGATCCATTCTAACCAAGAGAGAGAGAGAGAGAGAGAGAGGACGAAACTCTCCAACAAAGATCCCGACGACACACTGAGCGTAAATATATATATTGATTGCAATTGTTTCCGAATGAGTGAGCGTTCATGTGCAAAGGATTAGCATATCAATTGTTATAATTATCAACTTTTGTCCACCAAGCCGCCATGCCGGTTTAGCCCACTAGGGCACATTCCTCCACCATTTCTTTGTAATGATAACTACTGTTTGTATGCTTTCTGTGAATTACTTAGTTTAGTAAATAAATGATTTTAAGACAATTGATGTATGGATGATAACAACAATTTACGACGTTTACGACGATAACAACAATTTACGACGTTTGGAATGAGACTGACGTGAGGTAAAAATACATAATTAAATCAGAAGATAATCGATCAGATATTATAATATCTGACAGTTATATTAGAAAAATTATAACTGTGTAATCTGAATATTTTCCTTGGTGCCCCGACCTCCTAGTTAATTACAGTTACACGATTAATCAGTTAATCGCATGATAATAATTACAGAGTTATTTGATAAAAATAAGTATTCGGTTTTAATGATGCCCAAAGACACGACATATGTATGTATGTATATATGTGTACATGTATGAATGTTTATATAGATACATTACAGTTCAACAGTTTGGGGTCACTTAGAAATGTCCTTGTTTTTGAAAGACAATCACATTTCTTGTCCATTAAAATAAAATTAAATATATCTGAAATATAGTGTAGACATTGCTAATGTTGTAAATGACTATTGTAGCTGGAAACGGCAAAGATTTTTTATGGAATAATCTACATAGGCATACAGAGGCCCATTATCAGCAACCATATTCCTGTGTTCCAATGGCGCGTTGTGTTATAATTGAACAATAGAAAACCTTTTTGCAATTGTTAGCACAGCTGAAAACTGTTGTTCTGATTAAAGAATCAATAAAACTGGCCTTCTTTAGACTAGTTGAGTATCTGGAGCATCAGCATTTGTGGATTCGATTACAGGCTCAAAATGGCCAGAAACAAATAACTTTCTTCTGAAACTCGTCAGTCTATTCTTGTTCTGAGAAATGAAGGCTTTTCCATGTGAGAAATTGCCAAGAAACTGAAGATCTCGTACAATGCTGTGTACTACTCCCTTCATGGAACAGTGCAAACTGTCTCTAACCAGAATAGAAAGAGGAGTGGGAGGCCCCGGTGCACAACTGAGCAAGAGGACAAGAACATTAGTGTGTCTAGTTTGAGAAACAGACGCCTTACAAGTCCTCAACTGGCAGCTTCATTAAATAGCACCGGCAAAACACCAGTCTCAATGTCAACAGTGAAGAGGCGACTCCGGGATGCTGGCCTTCTAGGCAGAGTTCCTCTGTCTAGTGTCTGTGTTCTTTTGCCCATCTTAATCTTTTCTTTTTAGCCATATCTCAGCCAGTCTGAGATATGGCTTTTTATTTGCAACAATGCCTAGAAGGTCAGCATCCATGCAAGGTTGTAAGGCTTTCATAAACAGCCATGTGGTAAATGTGATTTGTTAATATGCTTCAGTTTGCTGGAATTTGACTGGTTTCACATGTCTCCAGCAATCATAAGGTAAAATAATTGTCATTTATATTTACAATCCCGTTATCCCGTCCAAACCCGGACGATGCTGGGCCAATTGTCCCTATGGGACTCCCAATCACGGCTGGATGTGATTTAGCCTGGATTCAAACCAGGGACTGCAGTAACACCTTTTACACTGTGATGCAGTGCCTTAGAACGCTGCACAACTCAGGAGCCTTAAAATAACTCTTATCAATTTGTAAGTGACAGTGCATGAAAAAGTGTTATTTCTATCATCTAAAAATGAAGCAGGCATTGTTCAACTGGGAACCGACAGGTTGCTCAACCTTATTCATCGCGTGTAAAGGTTGTGGAATTATGAGTGAATTAAGTCAAGGTTAAAATACGGTGTATCTGAGCGTCCTGAGTGGCGCAGCGGTCGCAGTACTAGAGACGCCACTACAGACCTGGGTTCCAATCCCAGGCTTTGTCACAACCGGCTGTGATTGGGTGGTGCACAACTGGCACAACATCGTCTGAGTTTGGGGAGGGTTTGGCCCGGGAGGGGCTTTATTTGGCTCATTGCACTCTAGCGACTCCTTGTGGTGTTTCCTCCGACACATTGGTGTGGCTGGCTTCTGGGTTAAGCGGGTGGGTGTTAAGAAGTGTTTTTTTTTCGGGTAATATTTCGGAGCCCATTGAATAATTGCAGCGATGAGACAATATTATTACAAAAGAATACGATGTGTTTGTAGACAATATAAATATAAATATAAAAATCCACCCCAAACGAATAGTGGGTGAATAGCATGCTGTTCTCAGGCTTAAGTTGAAGTTCAGAATCCTCGTTGAGAGAAACGTGCATAAAAAGGGAATTACGTTCCGTTTACACTCACTTAACTCTGGTCGGAATCCCCCCCCTTAGAGGTGTCATTTGAGATGCAGCCTGTCTGGTTAATTGCAACATATTTCCTCCCTGTGTGGAATGACCCATGGTCTCTATGATAGAATAGACTCATAAATAACAGACAGTACTCCGGGTGCAACTCTTCTAGGGCCACAGCTTTACGAGCTGCTGTTGAACACAATTAATACAATGACATTTATTTTCTCTCTTAACTTGTTCACTGTCAAACCCTATCAGGAACACTGTAACTCAAACAGAATGAAACGCGGTTGCGTTGAATATCACCTTCACAATCCTGGTATGATGCTTTTAAAGTGTTGAATGGCAGTGTTGAGTCTACTGTACTTCTGATCCTTAACGATTTAACCACCAGGAAGTGGTGTTATTTAAACCAATTAAAGGGGAGTTTCACCCTGGTTCTGCCACAGCATATAGTGATTACAATATTAACGTGACGTTTTTTATCAGAAACATGAAAATCCAAACCACAAGCTTGAACGAACGCATTTTCATTTTTACTGGTAGAATCTGGAAGTTTAGACTTCCTGTGATTTTGTCTGCTCATGGTGAACTACAGTCCAGCATTGATAGTGAATGCAGATACGCGCTCCGCGAGGTACATGGGGCGTGCACAAAAACTTGATTCATGCCGCTGTTTACTTGTTTACTTGGAAGACAGTAATCTCAGAATTTCTCTAGGCACTTTTTTTAGTTATTTTTTTAAACTAATGTTTTTCGCTAATGTTTGTCACCATGCCCGTGTCGTGTTATGTGCCTGGCTGTGCAACAAACAAACAATAATGATGCTTACAGTGACCAAAGATTATCAGAGGGATTTTCAGACTGAACAGGGAATACATTTAGATGACAGATGTGATGCGATATCATAATTTTATCCCTAATTTACGTCTAACCGAGAATCTTCCATTTTTGTTGTGGTCTAAATGATTTCCCCATCCATTCAGCCTGAAAATCCCTCTGATAACCTTTGGTCATCGTAAACATCATTCTTGATAGCCACCAAACCACTGGCAGCATCGGGGTAAATCTCTGGTAGGTAAAACGATGAAAGGTAATGTAATGTTAGCTAGACTAGGTCAGTTAGCTACGTTAGCTAACGTTACAGTCTTGTATTGAACTCTGAAAGCCATGCATCCATGGGCTCCCAAGTGGCACAGCGGTCTAAGGTACTGAGGCGTCACTACAGACCCTGATTTGATTCCAGGCTGTATCACAAATCGGCCATGATTGGGAGTCCCATAGGGCAGCGCACAATTGGCCCAGCGTCGTCCGGGTTAGGTTTTGGCCGGGGGGGTAGATCTCAATAGTAAATAAGAATTTGTTCTTAACTGACTTACCTAGTTAAATGAAGGTTAAATAAAAAATGAAATAAATTAAAATAATCATAACCAATGTCAACCCATCGTCAATTATGTTACATAGCTAATAAAGCTTTTTACAGTTGCTAATGTTACACATTTGTTAAAAAGTTACAAACAAGAGGCCTGGTGCATAGTAACAAGTTAGCAAGTGCAGGGCTAACTAGCTAGCCAACTCCAGTCATGTGCTAACGTTTGCTGGTAAACCTATCTTTATGTGGCTGGTTGTAACATTGTAGCTTGCTGATTAGTAGCCATATCTATAACTTAAAAGTGAAGAGTTTTTACATCGGAGATATAATAATAGATCGCTGATTGTAAAACCTTTTCTATTTTTAGTCATAGATACGGCCACCTGTAGTTGTTTAGCTAACTTAGCTAGACTAGCTTGCTAGCTACCTACCTAGCTACCTAAGTTAGCAAACATAAAAAAAAAAATTGTATTACCTCCCCCCACTGCAACACAGTAGTATGTTAGCTAGAAATACTCAAAATGGGTTTCAGTAGATAAACTAAAGTTAGTTAGGTGGCTTGCAGGGAAAAATTAAATCTTCCCTCTTGGGGGCATCGACGGAAGTTGAGCTTATTCCGGTTGAAACAGGTTGAATGTCACCATGTAGCAAAAAAATAAATAAAACTAAGCTACATCTTTGAATTTGTGATGACGAGAGGAATCACTTGAAGGCCTTTGTGGTCTGGTCAGTTGTTTCAGTGTTGCCCAAAGGACTGTGTCGTTAGTGTCCCTTTCAATCAAAGCCTGTCTTGGGCGAGGGACGGGGTCAGAGCACGAAGCTCACGCCACAGAGAACTTGTAGTCTTTCAGAGACTGGGGAAAAAAATGTGTCTTCTTGTAAATTTAGATAAGAATCCGCTGAAAGGAACATCGCTGAAAGACATTCAATGGTTCGATCGAACAACGACACCCATATCTGCACCCACAAAAACGTATCGTGGAATCAGTATCAGTATCAGTATAGCCTAAACACCTACCTCTTCCCCTATTGTATTTATTTATTTAGCTCCTTTGCACCCCATTATTTCTATTTCTACTTTGCACTTTCTTCCACTACAAATCTACCATTCCAGTGTTTTACTTGCTATATTGTATTTACTTTGCCACCATGGCCTTTTTTGCCTTTACCTCCCTTATCTCACCTCATTTGCTCACATTGTATATAGACTTATTTTTCTACTGTATTATTGACTGTATGTTTGTTTTACTCCATGTGTAACTGTGTTGTTGTATGTTGTCGAACTGCTTTGCTTTATCTTGACCAGGTCGCAATTGTAAATAAGAACTTGTTCTCAACTTGCCTACCTGGTTAAATAAAGGTGAAATATATAAATAATAGAGCCTTATAGTGTGATCAGTATAACATAGAGCCTTATAGTGTGATCAGTATAACAAAGAGTCTTATAGTGTGATCAGTAGAGCCTTATAGTGTAATCAGTAGAGCCTTATAGTGTGATCAGTCGAGCCTTATAGTGTGATCAGTATAACATAGAGCCTTATCGTGTGATCAGTATAACATAGAGCCTTATAGTGTGATCAGTTTAACATAGAGCCTTATAGTGTGATCAGTATAACATAGAGCCTTATAGTGTGATCAGTAGAGCCTTATAGTGTGATCAGTATAACATAGAGCCTTATAGTGTGATCAGTATAACATAGAGCCTTATAGTGTGATCAGTATAACATAGAGCCTTATCGTGTGATCAGTATAACATAGAGCCTTATAGTGTGATCAGTATAACATAGAGCCTTATAGTGTGATCAGTATAACATAGAACCTTATAGTGTGATCAGTAGAGCCTTATAGTGTGATCAGTAGAGCCTTATAGTGTGAACAGTATAACATAGAGCCTTAGAGTGTGATCAGTATAACATAGAGCCTTATAGTGTGGTCAGTATAACATAGAGCCTTATAGTGTGATCAGTATAACATAGAGCCTTATAGTGTGATCAGTAGAGCCTTATAGTGTGATCAGTATAACATAGAGCCTTATAGTGTGATCAGTAGAGCCTTACAGTGTGATCAGTAGAGCCTTATAGTGTGATCAGTAGAGCCTTATAGTTTGATCAGTAGAGCCTTATAGTGTGATCAGTAGAGCATTATAGTGTGGTCAGTATAACATAGAGCCTTATAGTGTGATCAGTATAACATAGAGCCTTATAGTATGATCAGTATCACATAGAGCCTTATAGTGTGATCAGTATAACATAGAGCCTTATAGTGTGATCAGTAGAGCCTTATAGTGTGATCAGTATAACATAGAGCCTTATAGTGTGATCAGTATAACATAGAGCCTTATAGTGTGATCAGTATAACATAGAGCCTTATAGTGTGATCAGTATAACATAGAGCCTTATAGTGTGATCAGTATATCATAGAACCTTATAGTGTGATCAGTAGAGCCTTATAGTGTGATCAGTAGAGCCTTATAGTGTGATCAGTAGAGCCTTATAGTGTGATCAGTAGAGCCTTATAGTGTGATCAGTATAACATAGAGCCTTATAGTGTGATCAGTAGAGCCTTACAGTGTGATCAGTAGAGCCTTATAGTGTGATCAGTATAACATAGAGCCTCATAGTGTGATCAGTATAACATAGAGCCTTATAGTATGATCAGTATCACATAGGGCCTTATAGTGTGATCAGTAGAGCCTTATAGTGTGATCAGTATAGCATAGAGCCTTATAGTGTGATCAGTAGAGCCTTATAGTGTGATCAGTATAATATAGAGCCTTATAGAGCCTTATAGTGTGATCAGTATCACATAGAGCCTTATAGTGTGATCAGTAGAGCCTTATAGTGGGATCAGTATAACATAGAGCCTTATAGTATGATCAGTAGAGCCTTATAGTGTGATCAGTATAACATAGAGCCTTATAGTGTGATCAGTATAACATAGAGCCTTATAGTGTGATCAGTATAACATAGAGCCTTATAGTGTGATCAGTATAACATAGAGACTTATAGTGTGATCAGTATAACATAGAGCCTTATAGTGTGATCAGTATAACATAGAGACTTATAGTGTGATCAGTATAACATAGAGCCTTATAGTGTGATCAGTATAACATAGAGCCTTATAGTGTGATCAGTATAACATAGAGCCTTATAGTGTGATCAATATAACATAGAGCCTTATAGTGTGATCAGTAGAGCCTTATAGTGTGATCAGTATAACATAGAGCCTCATAGTGTGATCAGTATAACATAGAGCCTTATAGTGTGATCAGTATCACATAGAGCCTTATAGTGTGATCAGTAGAGCCTTATAGTGTGATCAGTATAACATAGAGCCTTATAGTGTGATCAGTATCACATAGGGCCTTATAGTGTGATCAGTAGAGCCTTATAGTGTGATCAGTATAACATAGAGCCTTATAGTGTGATCAGTATAACATAGAGCCTTATAGTGTGGTCAGTAGAGCCTTATAGTGTGATCAGTATAACATAGAGCCTTATAGTGTGATCAGTATAACATAGAGCCTTATCGTGTGATCAGTATAACATAGAGCCTTATAGTGTGATCAGTATAACATAGAGCCTTATAGTGTGATCAGTATAACATAGAACCTTATAGTGTGATCAGTAGAGCCTTATAGTGTGATCAGTAGAGCCTTATAGTGTGATCAGTATAACATAGAGCCTTAGAGTGTGATCAGTATAACATAGAGCCTTATAGTGTGGTCAGTATAACATAGAGCCTTATAGTGTCATCAGTATAACATAGAGCCTTATAGTGTGATCAGTAGAGCCTTATAGTGTGATCAGTATAACATAGAGCCTTATAGTGTGATCAGTAGAGCCTTACAGTGTGATCAGTAGAGCCTTATAGTGTGATCAGTAGAGCCTTATAGTTTGATCAGTAGAGCCTTATAGTGTGATCAGTAGAGCATTATAGTGTGGTCAGTATAACATAGAGCCTTATAGTGTGATCAGTATAACATAGAGCCTTATAGTATGATCAGTATCACATAGAGCCTTATAGTGTGATCAGTATAACATAGAGCCTTATAGTGTGATCAGTATAACATAGAGCCTTATAGTGTGATCAGTAGAGCCTTATAGTGTGATCAGTATAACATAGAGCCTTATAGTGTGATCAGTATAACATAGAGCCTTATAGTGTGATCAGTATAACATAGAGCCTTATAGTGTGATCAGTATAACATAGAGCCTTATAGTGTGATCAGTATATCATAGAACCTTATAGTGTGATCAGTAGAGCCTTATAGTGTGATCAGTAGAGCCTTATAGTGTGATCAGTAGAGCCTTATAGTGTGATCAGTAGAGCCTTATAGTGTGATCAGTATAACATAGAGCCTTATAGTGTGATCTGTAGAGCCTTACAGTGTGATCAGTAGAGCCTTATAGTGTGATCAGTAGAGCCTTATAGTGTGATCAGTAGAGCCTTATAGTTTGATTAGTAGAGCCTTATAGTGTGATCAGTAGAGCCTTATAGTGTGGTCAGTATAACATAGAGCCTTATAGTGTGATCAGTATAACATAGAGCCTTATAGTATGATCAGTATCACATAGGGCCTTATAGTGTGATCAGTAGAGCCTTATAGTGTGATCAGTATAGCATAGAGCCTTATAGTGTGATCAGTAGAGCCTTATAGTGTGATCAGTATAATATAGAGCCTTATAGAGCCTTATAGTGTGATCAGTATCACATAGAGCCTTATAGTGTGATCAGTAGAGCCTTATAGTGGGATCAGTATAACATAGAGCCTTATAGTATGATCAGTAGAGCCTTATAGTGTGATCAGTATAACATAGAGCCTTATAGTGTGATCAGTATAACATAGAGCCTTATAGTGTGATCAGTATAACATAGAGCCTTATAGTGTGATCAGTATAACATAGAGACTTATAGTGTGATCAGTATAACATAGAGCCTTATAGTGTGATCAGTATAACATAGAGACTTATAGTGTGATCAGTATAACATAGAGCCTTATAGTGTGATCAGTATAACATAGAGCCTTATAGTGTGATCAGTATAACATATAGCCTTATAGTGTGATCAATCTAACATAGAGCCTTATAGTGTGATCAGTAGAGCCTTATAGTGTGATCAGTATAACATAGAGCCTCATAGTGTGATCAGTATAACATAGAGCCTTATAGTGTGATCAGTATCACATAGAGCCTTATAGTGTGATCAGTAGAGCCTTATAGTGTGATCAGTATAACATAGAGCCTTATAGTGTGATCAGTATCACATAGGGCCTTATAGTGTGATCAGTAGAGCCTTATAGTGTGATCAGTATAACATAGAGCCTTATAGTGTGATCAGTATAACATAGAGCCTTATAGTGTGGTCAGTAGAGCCTTATAGTGTGATCAGTATAACATAGAGCCTTATAGTGTGATCAGTATAACATAGAGCCTTAGAGTGTGATCAGTAGACCCTTATAGTGTGATCAGTAGAGCCTTATAGTGTGGTCAGTAGAGCCTTATAGTGTGATCAGTATAACATAGAGCCTTATAGTGTGATCAGTATCACATAGAGCCTTATAGTGTGATCAGTATAACATAGAGCCTTATAGTGTGATCAGTAGAGCATTATAGTGTGATCAGTATAACATAGAGACTTATAGTGTGATCAGTTGAGCCTTATAGTGTGGTCAGTAGAGCCTTATAGTGTGATCAGTATCACATAGAGCCTTATAGTGTGATCAGTATAACATAGAGCCTTATAGTGTGATCAGTATCACATAGAGCCTTATAGTGTGATCAGTATAACATAGAGCCTAATAGGGTGATCAGTATAACATAGAGCCTTATAGTGTGATCAGTATCACATAGAGCCTTATAGTGTGATCAGTAGAGCCTTATAGTGTAATCATTATAACATAGAGCCTTATAGTGTGATCAGTATCAAATAGAGCCTTATAGTGTGATCAGTATAACATAGAGCCTTATAGTGTGATCAGTATCACATAGAGCCTTATAGTGTGATCAGTAGAGACTTATAGTGTGATCAGTATAACATAGAGCCTTATAGTGTGATCAGTATCACATAGAGCCTTATAGTGTGATCAGTAGAGCCTTATAGTGTGATCATTATAACATAGAGCCTTATAGTGTGATCAGTATAACATAGAGCCTTATAGTGTGATCAGTAGAGCCTTATAGGGTGATCAGTAGAGCCTTATAGTGTGATCAGTAGAGCCTTATAGTGTGATCAGTATAACATAGATCCTTATAGTGTGATCAGTATAACATAGAGCCTTATAGTGTGATCAGTATAACATAGAGCCTTATAGTGTGATCAGTATAACACAGAGACATATATAGTGTGATCAGTATAACATAGAGCCTCATAGTGTGATCAGTATAACATAGAGCCTTATAGTGTGATCAGTATCACATAGAGCCTTATAGTGTGATCAGTATAACATGGAGCCTTATAGTGTGATCAGTAGAGCCTTATAGTGTGATCAGTATAACATAGAGCCTTATAGTGTGATCAGTATAACATAGAGCCTTATAGTGTGATCAGTAGAGCCTTATAGTGTGATCAGTATAACATAGAGCCTTATAGTGTGATCAGTATAACATAGAGCCTTATAGTGTGATCAGTATAACATAGAGCCTTATAGTGTGATCAGTTGAGCCTTATAGTGTGATCAGTATAACATAGAGCCTCATAGTGTGATCAGTATAACATAGAGCCTTATAGTTTGATCAGTATCACATAGAGCCTTGTAGTGTGATCAGTAGAGCCTTATAGTGTGATCAGTATAACATAGAGCCTTATAGTGTGATCAGTATCACATAGGGCCTTATAGTGTGATCAGTATAACATAGATCCTTATAGTGTGATCAGTAGAGCCTTATAGTGTGATCAGTAGAGCCTTATAGTGTGATCAGTATAACATAGAGTCTTATAGTGTGGTCAGTAGAGCCTTATAGTGTGATCAGTATAACATAGAGCCTTATAGTGTGATCAGTATAACATAGAGCCTTATAGTGTGATCAGTAGAGCCTTATAGTGTGATCAGTAGAGCCTTATAGTGTGGTCCGTAGAGCCTTATAGTGTGATCAGTATAACATAGAGCCTTATAGTGTGATCAGTAGAGCCTTATAGTGTGATCAGTATAACATAGAGCCTTATAGTGTGATCAGTATAACATAGAGCCTTATAGTGTGATCAGTATAACATAGAGACTTATAGTGTGATCAGTATAACATAGAGCCTTATAGTGTGATCAGTATAACATAGAGCCTTATAGTGTGATCAGTATAACATAGAGCCTTATAGTGTGATCAGTAGAGCCTTATAGTGTGATCAGTATAACATAGAGCCTCATAGTGTGATCAGTATAACATAGAGCCTTATAGTGTGATCAGTATCACATAGAGCCTTATAGTGTGATCAGTAGAGCCTTATAGTGTGATCAGTATAACATAGAGCCTTATAGTGTGATCAGTATCACATAGAGCCTTATAGTGTGATCAGTAGAGCCTTATAGTGTGATCAGTATAACATAGAGCCTTATAGTGTGATCAGTATAACATAGAGCCTTATAGTGTGGTCAGTAGAGCCTTATAGTGTGATCAGTATAACATAGAGCCTTATAGTGTGATCAGTATAACATAGAGCCTTATAGTGTGATCAGTAGAGCCTTATAGTGTGATCAGTAGAGCCTTATAGTGTGGTCAGTAGAGCCTTATAGTGTGATCAGTATAACATAGAGCCTTATAGTGTGATCAGTATCACATAGAGCCTAATAGTGTGATCAGTATAACATAGAGCCTTATAGTGTGATCAGTATCATATAGAGCCTTATAGTCTGATCAGTATAACATAGAGCCTTATAGTGTGATCAGTATCACATAGAGCCTTATAGTGTGATCAGTATCATATAGAGCCTTATAGTCTGATCAGTATAACATAGAGCCTTATAGTGTGATCAGTATCACATAGAGCCTTATAGTGTGATCAGTAGAGCCTTATAGTGTGATCATTATAACATAGAGCCTTATAGTGTGATCAGTATCACATAGAGCCTTATAGTGTGATCAGTATAACATAGAGCCTTATAGTGTGATCAGTATCACATATAGCCTTATAGTGTGATCAGTAGAGCCTTATAGTGTGATCAGTATAACATAGAGCCTTATAGTGTGATCAGTATCACCTAGATCCTTATAGTGTGATCAGTAGAGCCTTATAGGGTGATCAGTAGAGCCTTATAGTGTGATCAGTCGAGCCTTATAGTGTGATCAGTATAACATAGAGCCTTCTAGTGTGATCAGTATAACATAGAGCCTTATAGTGTGGTCAGTAGAGCCTTATAATGTGATCAGTATAACATAGAGCCTTATAGTGTGATCAGTATAAAATAGAGCCTTATAGTGTGATCAGTAGAGCCTTATACTGTGATCAGTAGAGCCTTATAGTGTGGTCAGTAGAGCCTTATAGTGTGATCAGTATAACATAGAGCCTTATAGTGTGATCAGTAGAGCCTTATAGTGTGATCAGTATAACATAGAGCCTTATAGTGTGATCAGTATAACATAGAGCCTTATAGTGTGATCAGTATCACATAGGGCCTTATAGTGTGATCAGTAGAGCCTTATAGTGTGATCAGTATAACATAGAGCCTTATAGTGTGATCAGTATAACATAGAGCCTTATAGTGTGGTCAGTAGAGCCTTATAGTGTGATCAGTATAACATAGAGCCTTATAGTGTGATCAGTATAACATAGAGCCTTATAGTGTGATCAGTAGAGCCTTATAGTGTGATCAGTAGAGCCGTATAGTGTGGTCAGTAGAGCCTTATAGTGTGATCAGTATAACATAGAGCCTTATAGTGTGATCAGTATCACATAGAGCCTACTAGTGTGATCAGTATAACATAGAGCCTTATAGTGTGATCAGTATCATATAGAGCCTTATAGTCTGATCAGTATCACATAGAGCCTTATAGTGTGATCAGTATCATATAGAGCCTTATAGTCTGATCAGTATAACATAGAGCCTTATAGTGTGATCAGTATCACATAGAGCCTTATAGTGTGATCAGTAGAGCCTTATAGTGTGATCATTATAACATAGAGCCTTATAGTGTGATCAGTATAACATAGAGCCTTATAGTGTGATCAGTATAACACAGAGACATATATAGTGTGATCAGTATAACATAGAGCCTCATAGTGTGATCAGTATAACATAGAGCCTTATAGTGTGATCAGTATCACATAGAGCCTTATAGTGTGATCAGTATAACATGGAGCCTTATAGTGTGATCAGTAGAGCCTTATAGTGTGATCAGTATAACATAGAGCCTTATAGTGTGATCAGTATAACATAGAGCCTTATAGTGTGATCAGTAGAGCCTTATAGTGTGATCAGTATAACATAGAGCCTTATAGTGTGATCAGTATAACATAGAGCCTTATAGTGTGATCAGTATAACATAGAGCCTTATAGTGTGATCAGTTGAGCCTTATAGTGTGATCAGTATAACATAGAGCCTCATAGTGTGATCAGTATAACATAGAGCCTTATAGTTTGATCAGTATCACATAGAGCCTTGTAGTGTGATCAGTAGAGCCTTATAGTGTGATCAGTATAACATAGAGCCTTATAGTGTGATCAGTATCACATAGGGCCTTATAGTGTGATCAGTATAACATAGATCCTTATAGTGTGATCAGTAGAGCCTTATAGTGTGATCAGTAGAGCCTTATAGTGTGATCAGTATAACATAGAGTCTTATAGTGTGGTCAGTAGAGCCTTATAGTGTGATCAGTATAACATAGAGCCTTATAGTGTGATCAGTATAACATAGAGCCTTATAGTGTGATCAGTAGAGCCTTATAGTGTGATCAGTAGAGCCTTATAGTGTGGTCCGTAGAGCCTTATAGTGTGATCAGTATAACATAGAGCCTTATAGTGTGATCAGTAGAGCCTTATAGTGTGATCAGTATAACATAGAGCCTTATAGTGTGATCAGTATAACATAGAGCCTTATAGTGTGATCAGTATAACATAGAGACTTATAGTGTGATCAGTATAACATAGAGCCTTATAGTGTGATCAGTATAACATAGAGCCTTATAGTGTGATCAGTATAACATAGAGCCTTATAGTGTGATCAGTAGAGCCTTATAGTGTGATCAGTATAACATAGAGCCTCATAGTGTGATCAGTATAACATAGAGCCTTATAGTGTGATCAGTATCACATAGAGCCTTATAGTGTGATCAGTAGAGCCTTATAGTGTGATCAGTATAACATAGAGCCTTATAGTGTGATCAGTATCACATAGAGCCTTATAGTGTGATCAGTAGAGCCTTATAGTGTGATCAGTATAACATAGAGCCTTATAGTGTGATCAGTATAACATAGAGCCTTATAGTGTGGTCAGTAGAGCCTTATAGTGTGATCAGTATAACATAGAGCCTTATAGTGTGATCAGTATAACATAGAGCCTTATAGTGTGATCAGTAGAGCCTTATAGTGTGATCAGTAGAGCCTTATAGTGTGGTCAGTAGAGCCTTATAGTGTGATCAGTATAACATAGAGCCTTATAGTGTGATCAGTATCACATAGAGCCTAATAGTGTGATCAGTATAACATAGAGCCTTATAGTGTGATCAGTATCATATAGAGCCTTATAGACTGATCAGTATAACATAGAGCCTTATAGTGTGATCAGTATCACATAGAGCCTTATAGTGTGATCAGTATCATATAGAGCCTTATAGTCTGATCAGTATAACATAGAGCCTTATAGTGTGATCAGTATCACATAGAGCCTTATAGTGTGATCAGTAGAGCCTTATAGTGTGATCATTATAACATAGAGCCTTATAGTGTGATCAGTATCAGTATACATAGAGCCTTATAGTGTGATCAGTATAACATAGAGCCTTATAGTGTGATCAGTATCACATATAGCATTGATGTTGTGATCAGTAGAGCCTTATAGTGTGATCAGTATAACATAGAGCCTTATAGTGTGATCAGTATCACCTAGATCCTTATAGTGTGATCAGTAGAGCCTTATAGGGTGATCAGTAGAGCCTTATAGTGTGATCAGTCGAGCCTTATAGTGTGATCAGTATAACATAGAGCCTTATAGTGTGATCAGTATAACATAGAGCCTTATAGTGTGGTCAGTAGAGCCTTATAATGTGATCAGTATAACATAGAGCCTTATAGTGTGATCAGTATAACATTGAGCCTTATAGTGTGATCAGTAGAGCCTTATAGTGTGATCAGTAGAGCCTTATAGTGTGGTCAGTAGAGCCTTATAGTGTGATCAGTATAACATAGAGCCTTATAGTGTGATCAGTAGAGCCTTATAGTGTGATCAGTATAACATAGAGCCTTATAGTGTGATCAGTATAACATAGAGCCTTATAGTGTGATCAGTATCACATAGGGCCTTATAGTGTGATCAGTAGAGCCTTATAGTGTGATCAGTATAACATAGAGCCTTATAGTGTGATCAGTATAACATAGAGCCTTATAGTGTGGTCAGTAGAGCCTTATAGTGTGATCAGTATAACATAGAGCCTTATAGTGTGATCAGTATAACATAGAGCCTTATAGTGTGATCAGTAGAGCCTTATAGTGTGATCAGTAGAGCCGTATAGTGTGGTCAGTAGAGCCTTATAGTGTGATCAGTATAACATAGAGCCTTATAGTGTGATCAGTATCACATAGAGCCTACTAGTGTGATCAGTATAACATAGAGCCTTATAGTGTGATCAGTATCATATAGAGCCTTATAGTCTGATCAGTATCACATAGAGCCTTATAGTGTGATCAGTATCATATAGAGCCTTATAGTCTGATCAGTATAACATAGAGCCTTATAGTGTGATCAGTATCACATAGAGCCTTATAGTGTGATCAGTAGAGCCTTATAGTGTGATCATTATAACATAGAGCCTTATAGTGTGATCAGTATCACATAGAGCCTTATAGTGTGATCAGTATAACATAGAGCCTTATAGTGTGATCAGTATCACATATAGCCTTATAGTGTGATCAGTAGAGCCTTATAGTGTGATCAGTATAACATAGAGCCTTATAGTGTGATCAGTATCACCTAGATCCTTATAGTGTGATCAGTAGAGCCTTATAGGGTGATCAGTAGAGCCTTATAGTGTGATCAGTCGAGCCTTATAGTGTGATCAGTATAACATAGAGCCTTCTAGTGTGATCAGTATAACATAGAGCCTTATAGTGTGGTCAGTAGAGCCTTATAATGTGATCAGTATAACATAGAGCCTTATAGTGTGATCAGTATAAAATAGAGCCTTATAGTGTGATCAGTAGAGCCTTATACTGTGATCAGTAGAGCCTTATAGTGTGGTCAGTAGAGCCTTATAGTGTGATCAGTATAACATAGAGCCTTATAGTGTGATCAGTAGAGCCTTATAGTGTGATCAGTATAACATAGAGCCTTATAGTGTGATCAGTATAACATAGAGCCTTATAGTGTGATCAGTATAACATAGAGCCTTATAGTGTGATCCGTAGAGCCTTATAGTGTGATCAGTATAACATAGAGCCTCATAGTGTAATCAGTATAACATAGAGCCTTATAGTGTGATCAGTATCACATAGAGCCTTATAGTGTGATCAGTAGAGCCTTATAGTGTGATCAGTATAACATAGAGCCTTATAGTGTGATCAGTATCACATAGAGCCTTATAATTAGATCAGTATAACATAGAGCCTTATAGTGTGATCAGTATCACATAGAGCCTTATAGTGTGATCAGTAGAGCCTTATAGTGTGATCAGTATAACATAGAGCCTTATAGTGTGATCAGTATCACCTAGATCCTTATAGTGTGATCAGTAGAGCCTTATAGGGTGATCAGTAGAGCCTTATAGTGTGATCAGTCGAGCCTTATAGTGTGATCAGTATAACATAGAGCCTTATAGTGTGATCAGTATAACATAGAGCCTTATAGTGTGATCAGTATAACATAGAGCCTTATAGTGTGGTCAGTAGAGCCTTATAATGTGATCAGTATAACATAGAGCCTTATAGTGTGATCAGTATAACATAGAGCCTTATAGTGTGATCAGTAGAGCCTTATAGTGTGATAAGTAGAGCCTTATAGTGTGGTCAGTAGAGCCTTATAGTGTGATCAGTATAACATAGAGCCTTATAGTGTGATCAGTAGAGCCTTATAGTGTGATCAGTATAACATAGAGCCTTATAGTGTGATCAGTATAACATAGAGCCTTATAGTGTGATCCGTAGATCCTTATAGTGTGATCAGTATAACATAGAGCATCATAGTGTAATCAGTATAACATAGAGCCTTATAGTGTGATCAGTATCACATAGAGCCTTATAGTATGATCAGTAGAGCCTTATAGTGTGATAAGTATAACATAGAGCCTTATAGTGTGATCAGTATCACATAGGGCCTTATAGTGTGATCAGTAGAGCCTTATAGTGTGATCAGTATAACATAGAGCCTTATAGTGTGATCAGTATAACATAGAGCCTTATAGTGTGGTCAGTAGAGCCTTATAGTGTGATCAGTATAACATAGAGCCTTATAGTGTGATCAGTATAACATAGAGCCTTATAGTGTGATCAGTAGAGCCTTATAGGGTGATCAGTAGAGCCTTATAGTGTGATCAGTATAACATAGAGCCTTATAGTGTGATCAGTAGAGCCTTATAGTGTGATCAGTAGAGCCTTATAGGGTGATCAGTAGAGCCTTATAGTGTGATCAGTAGAGCCTTATAGTGTGATCAGTAGAGCCTTATAGTGTGGTCAGTAGAGCCTTATAGTGTGATCAGTATAACATAGAGCCTTATAGTGTGATCATTATCACACAGAGCCTCATAGTGTGATCAGTATAACATAGAGCCTTATAGTGTGATCAGTAGAGCCTTATAGTGTGATCATTAGAGCCTTATAGTGTGGTCAGTAGAGCCTTATAGTGTGATCAGTATAACATAGAGCCTTATAGTGTGATCAGTATCATATAGAGCCTTATAGTGTGATCAGTATAACATAGAGCCTTATAGTGTGATCAGTATCACATAGAGCCTTATAGTGTGATCAGTAGAGCCTTATAGTGTGATCATTATAACATAGAGCCTTATAGTGTGATCAGTATCACATAGAGCCTTATAGTGTGATCAGTATAACATAGAGCCTTATAGTGTGATCAGTATCACATAGAGCCTTATAGTGTGATCAGTAGAGCCTTATAGTGTGATCAGTATAACATAGAGCCTTATAGTGTGATCAGTATCACATAGAGCCTTATAGTGTGATCAGTAGAGCCTTATAGGGTGATCAGTAGAGCCTTATAGTGTGATCAGTCGAGCCTTATAGTGTGATCAGTATAACATAGAGCCTTATAGTTTGATCAGTATAACATAGAGCCTTATAGTGTGATCAGTATAACATAGAGACTTATAGTGTGATCAGTATAACATAGAGCCTTATAGTGTGATCAGTATAACATAGAGCCATATATTGTGATCAGTAGAGCCTTATAGTGTGATCAGTATAACATAGAGCCTTATAGTGTGATCAGTATCACATAGAGCCTTATAGTGTGATCAGTAGAGCCTTATAGGGTGATCAGTAGAGCCTTATAGTGTGATCAGTCGAGCCTTATAGTGTGATCAGTATAATAGAGCCTTATAGTGTGATCAGTAATAACATAGAGCCTTATAGTGTGATCAGTATAACATAGACTT